>NC_060177.1:41051745-41061353 GCF_021184085.1 Oncorhynchus gorbuscha | reverse complement strand
CCAAATATAAACTCTTTAATCCCACCCCTCAGCCACTCTCAGCCCACCCCATGTACAGTATCACCATAGACCACCCTTGTTTGGTTTCGAGGGTGGTCTGAGATGGCAGAGATTCTTAGCTTTGCCTCTATTCAGCAGTTTCATCCAGAGCATCATGGCATGTGTAGCTCTTTATGATAGCCACATTAGCAGGTAATTATCATTTCCTTTTGGAAGGGTAAATACAGCAAATATATTGAAAAAAGTCAACTTGTCCAAGAGAGATTTACATGGGTATCAAAACAACAGCCTACACGAAAACACAGCCCTTATTTTAAGTGTTTTTAAAAGATGTCAACATTTTTACTTGAAGACACAGACTTAATGTGCGCTGGAACTTGTCAAGATTAAATAAAGTGCTAATTGCTATTGTAGAAACTTGTAAAAGTGTGAATATGGTTTTGTTTAGTGCAAGTTGTGTATGTGCCATATTCAACAGTGTGTCTGCTGAATGTGGTGGGAAGGAGCATACTGTCAGATTTTTTTTTCACAATTGTTTTTCTCAGTGGAAGTTCTCAGTGGTAAAGTGTCCAGGGATATTTAGTCATGTCCGCTCCATCTCTGTCTCTGTTTCTGTCTGCAGGTTTGCTCCTGTCAGTGAGCAGTCCCCAGTAGGCAGACCGGTGGGCAGCATCCTGGCAGCTGCCATCAACCAGACCATCTTCTACTCCATCGTGGGAGGAAACAAAGGTGGTAAGTTCAGACATTACCCCTGGTGCCATAGATAGAAGAAACACTCACCAAAAGAGGAAAACATCATATTTCTGTTTATTAAATTATTGCAATAACATACAATCTATTGAATAATGTACAATCCATTCTACAAAAATTGGATGCACTTTACTTGTGTTACAATTGCATCCAGGGAAATCAAGAGTGGAGACGTGCAAATGGTTAGCTCCAGTCTAAATATCAAAGGAGGGAGGGACAGAGGAGAGATGCGGCCAGTGATTTCTACTCTCCTGAAATAGCAGCCATGAAGAGTGCTTCTCAGGGAAGGGAGAACAGGTGTCTGAGACCACAGTGGAAGTTTTATTTTATCACAGTCCATTTCCATGTCTGTGAAGTCAATGTGCGATAGTCTTTATTAATGTGTGATGCACAGTCTACTCCTGATTAATGCATTGACTTGGGAATGTCCCAAATGTGTGCTTTAAACTTGAGCATCTGGAACTAATTAAATGTAACTCTTAAACCGAGTGTGCAACTACAGTACAGCAGCTGGGTGCAAAAAGTTTTAAAAAAACAAGAGGTTATCATTTTTGTGGTTGGTCTTTGGCACACCAACACACAACATATTGTATCTTTTACCTCTCAGATGTTATGTCTCCTATAAGGGGAGCTTTGAGTGGTCCAACTGACATTTTGGTGTACAAAGCGCCCTGTGAACTTTGTAGAGACCTGTGCCTTATAGTGCCAGAAAACCCAATTGGTGCGCTCTCCGTTACCATTCTGTCAGTGGAGCTGAATTGAACTGTCAGATTTCAGACCCCACATTTGCAAAAAGTGATGTGTCACATTTTCTGACTTACCCAGAAAAATAGTAAATTTGCTCTACCTCTGAGTGATGGAGTCCAGCCTGGTAAACAGGCGTCATTCTAGCAAATCCAACAGTTGTGGTGTCATCTCACTGTGATATTCTCAGCCGGATTTAAGTCTCTCAACATGAAAAAATACAATAGAATTTCATATAATTGAAACAAGACCACTTTATTTGTGTCACAGAATAATAAAATCACTTTGTGCTTCAAATCAAATGTTATTAATCACATGCGCCAAATACAACAACTACTTTTACCCATCTACCAATAGGTGCCCTTCTTTGAGAGGCATTGGAAAACATCCCTGGTGTTTGTGGTTGAATCTGTGTTTGAAATGCACCGCTCGCCTGAGGGACCTTACAGCTAATTGTATGTGTGGGGTATAGAGATGAGGTAGTCATTCAAAAATCATGTTAAACACTATTATTGGACACAGAGTGAGTCCATGTATTGATCACATGTTTACTAATATTGTAGAACTTTGTTCTAAAGCTGTATCTGTACCCATTGGAAGCAGTGATCTAGGAAAGCCAAAGTTCCAAAACTGGTCCTAAAATATTGTAAAAAGATCATGCAAAATATTTTGCTGTGACTCTCATGTGGATGATGTTAAAAATGTTTCTGGTCTCATGTGATTAATAATGAGCATGCAGACACTGCCCTTGATGAATTTATGAAATTGCATCTTCCAATTATTGATAAACATGCACCTGTTGAGGCTCCATGGATTGATGATAGACCTCTCCCATGTTTACAACCATTGAATCTATATGTTTTGACCATGACAGTTTACAATCTAAAGTAACACCAAGTTAGTCTCCTCAAATTGTTCAACAGCCACACCATTCATGACCAGATTCAGCTGAGGTCTAGAACTTAGGGAATGATTTGTACAATGCTCTGTATTTTAGAGATGTTCAGGACCAGTTTATTACTGGCCACCCATTTGAAAACAGACTGCAACCCTTTGTGTGTATGTATACCGAGCATGTCCACATCTTTGTCAGACCATTTTATTGGTAAACTTCAGGGTAATGTAAAGGTAGATGTTTTTACTGATCCAATACATAATATATGGGGACCATTATTAGCATCGTCATAATCACCAAATTATCATAATTACATAAGTTATGTTATACTCACAGACATGATTCAAACTGTTTTAGGAACTTCAGAGTGTTTTCTATCCAAATCTACTAATAATATGCATATCTTATATTCCTGGCATGAGTAGCAGGAAGTTGAAATTGGGCACGCTATTTATCCAAAAGTTAAAATGCTGCCCCCTATCCCAAAGAGGTTTTAACCTGTAGTGACGCCCATCCCGTGAATGGGACCGTTATCATCATCTGACACTAATTAGCATAACGCAACGAACATAAATCTTCCTAGAAAATATTCCTATTCATGAAAATCACAAGTGAAATATATTGGAACATGGCTTAGCCTTTTGTTAATCACCCTGCCATCTCAAATTTTCAAAATATGCTTTACAGCCAACGCTAGCAAGCATTTGTGTAAGTTTATCATAGCCTAGCATAGCGTTATGCCTTGCTAGCAGCAGGCAAACCTGTCACGGAAATCAGAAAAGCAATCAGATGAAATCGTTTACCTTTGATGAACTTAGGATGTTTTCACTCCCAGGTAGACAGCCAAAGTAATTTTTTTCCCAAAATATTATTTTTGTAGGCGAAATAGCTCATAGCGTTTGTTCTTCACGTTTGGCTGAGAAATTGCCTGGAAATTGCGGTCACCACAACGGCAAAACATATATTCCAAATTAGCTCCATAATATCGACAGAAACATGGCAAACGTTGTTTACAATCCATCCTCAAGGTGTTTTTCTAATATCTATTCGATAATATATTCGTCGGGACAATTTCATTTTCACTAGGACCGATTGGAATAATGGCTACCTCTGTATTTTATGCGAGAATCTCTCTCGGAGCCACCATGTGACCACTTACGCAATGTGACCGCCTATGGCTATTCTTCAACAGAAATGCGTAAAACTACGTCACAATGCTGTAGACACCTTGGAGAATACGTAGAAAGCGTAAGCTCGTTGATGGTACATTCACAGCTGAATAGGGAGTCATTGGAACGCAGCGCTTTCAAAACCAGGGGTACTTCCAGATTGTATTTTTCTCAGGCTTTCGCCTGCAACATCAGTTCTGTTATACTCACAGTCAATATTTAAAAGAAAATTGGAAACGTTAGAGTGTTTTCTATCCAAAGCTGTCAATTATATGCATATTCTAGCATCTTTTCCTGAGAAAATATCCCGTTTAAAACGGGAACGTTTTTTTTCTTCCAAAAATGAAAATAATGCCCCCTAACACCAAGAGGTTATTAAAGTACTTCCTCTTTCAAAATATTGTTCAGTGAATCATGAGTGACTCCATCCTTTGTAAAAAGTTTCAGTAAAACAAATTCGGTAGCATTTCGATGTTGAAGGTTGAAAAATAATAGTATTTTTATGGTGTTTCTTTTGCAGTGGCTTCTTCCTTGCTGAGTGGCCTTTCAGGTTATGTCGATATAGGACTCGTTTTACTATGGGTATAGATGCTTTTATACCTGTTTCCTCCAGCATCTTCACAAGGGCCTTTGCTGTTTTTCTGGGTTTTCACAACTAAGTACGTTCATCTAGAGGAGACAGAACGCGTCTCCTTCCTGAGCAGTATGACGGCTGCGTGGTCCCATGGTGTTTATACTTGCGTACTATTGTTTGTACAGATGAACATGGTACCTTCAGGCATTTTGAAACTACAAACTAAATGTATGTAAACTTCCGACTTCAACTGTAGGTATTTAACCTCTCTGCGCACAGAACCCGTTAGCAGGATGAAATTCGACAACATACGGTGATCACTACAGAAATAGTCATTTTGCTGATCCCTGCCTACAGGCAGAAGCTAAAACAAGAGGCTCCCACGCTGAGGTCTGTCCAACGCTGGTCAGACCAAGCTGACTCTACACTCCAAGACTGCTTCCATCACGTGGACTGGGATATGTTTCGTATTGTGTCAGATGGAAATATTGACAAATACGCTGATTCGGTGTGCGAGTTCATTAGAACGTGCGTCGAATATGTCGTTCCCATAGCAACGATAAAAACATTCCCAAACCAGAAACCGTGGATTGATGGCAGCATTCGCGTGAAACTGAAAGCGCGAACCACTGCTTTTAATCAGGGCAAGGTGTCTGGTAATATGTCCGAATATAAACAATGCAACTATTCCCTCCGCAAGGCTATTAAACAAGCTAAGCGCCAGTACAGAGACAAAGTGGAATCTCAATTCAATGGCTCAGACACAAGAGGCATGTGGCAGGGTCTACAGTCAATCACGGACTACAAGAAGAAACCCAGCCCAGTCACGGACCAGGATGTCTTGCTCCCAGGCAGACTAAATAACTTTTTTGCCCGCTTTGAGGACAATACAGTGCCACTGACACGGCCTGCAACGAAAACATGCGGTCTCTCCTTCACTGCAGCCGAGGTGAGTAAGACATTTAAACGTGTTAACCCTCGCAAGGCTGCAGGCCCAGACGGCATCCCCAGCCGCGCCCTCAGAGCATGCGCAGACCAGCTGGCCGGTGTGTTTACGGACATATTCAAACAATCCCTATACCAGTCTGCTCTTCCCACATGCTTCAAGAGGGCCACCATTGTTCCTGTTCCCAAGAAAGCTAAGGTAACTGAGCTAAACGACTACCGCCCCGTAGCACTCACTTCCGTCATCATGAAGTGCTTTGAGAGACTAGTCAAGGACCATATCACCTCCACCCTACCTGACACCCTAGACCCACTCCAATTTGCTTACCGCCCAAATAGGTCCACAGACGATGCAATCTCAACCACACTGCACACTGCCCTAACCCACCTGGACAAGAGGAATACCTATGTGAGAATGCTGTTCATCGACTACAGCTCGGCATTCAACACCATAGTACCCTCCAAGCTCGTCATCAAGCTCGAGACCCTGGGTCTCGACCCCGCCCTGTGCAACTGGGTACTGGACTTCCTGACGGGCCGCCCCCAGGTGGTGAGGGTAGGCAACAACATCTCCTCCCCGCTGATCCTCAACACGGGGGCCCCACAAGGGTGCGTTCTGAGCCCTCTCCTGTACTCCCTGTTCACCCACGACTGCGTGGCCACGCACGCCTCCAACTCAATCATCAAGTTTGCGGACGACACAACAGTGGTAGGCTTGATTACCAACAACGACGAGACAGCCTACAGGGAGGGAGGTGAGGGCTCCTCGGAGTGTGGTGTCAGGAAAATAACCTCACACTCAACGTCAACAAAACATAGGAGATGATTGTGGACTTCAGGAAACAGCAGAGGGAACACCCCCCTATCCACATCGATGGAACAGTAGTGGAGAGGGTAGCAAGTTTTAAGTTCCTCGGCATACACATCACAGACAAACTGAATTGGTCCACTCACACTGACAGCGTCGTGAAGAAGGCGCAGCAGCGCCTCTTCAACCTCAGGAGGCTGAAGAAATTCGGCTTGTCACCAAAAGCACTCACAAACTTCTACAGATGCACAATCGAGAGCATCCTGGCGGGCTGTATCACCGCCTGGTACGGCAACTGCTCCGCCCTCAACCGTAAGGCTCTCCAGAGGGTAGTGAGGACTGCACAACGCATCACCGGGGGCAAACTACCTGCCCTCCAGGACACCTACACCACCCGATGTTACAGGAAGGCCATAAAGATCATCAAGGACATCAACCACCCGAACCACTGCCTGTTCACCCCGCTATCATCCAGAAGGCGAGGTCAGTACAGGTGCATCAAAGCTGGGACCGAGAGACTGAAAAACAGCTTCTATCTCAAGGCCATCAGACTGTTAAACAGCCACCACTAACATTGAGTAGCTGCTGCCAACACACTGTCATTGACACTGACCCAACTCCAGCCACTTTAATAATGGGAATTGATGGGAAATTATGTAAATATATCACTAGCCACTTTAAACAATGCTACCTTATATAATGTTACTTACCCTACATTATTCATCTCATATGCATATGTATATACTGTTCTCTACATCATCGACTGCATCCTTATGTAATACATGTACCACTAGCCACTTTAACTATGCCACTTTGTTTACTTTGTCTACACACTCATCTCATATGTATATACTGTACTCGATACCATCTACTGTATGCTGCTCTGTACCATCACTCATTCATATATCCTTATGTACATATTCCTTATCCCCTTACACTGTGTATAAGACAGTAGTTTTGGAATTGTTAGTTAGATTACTTGTTGGTTATCACTGCATTGTCGGAACTAGAAGCACAAGCATTTCGCTACACTCGCATTAACATATACTAACCATGTGTATGTGTGACAAATACAATTTGATTTGATTTGATTTATTAAACATTCATGAAAATACAAGTGTCTCATATGTTTCGAAAGCCTAGAATCTTGCAGATTTAAAAAATGATTTACTGCGAAAGAATACGATGCGATTATCTGAGGATAGAGCCACATAAAAATGGTAACTATTTCAACGGGACGATTTCGCGTGACGCATTGACTGAAAGTAACCAGATTTGAAGACAACAAGTAAATACATCATTGAGCACCAATGATATGACCACTGTTTTGTTGATTGACTGTATTTTAACCCAATGACCACTGATCGTCTGAAATCTAGCTGGGTAGATAGCCAATGAGCTGAGGTAAATGGCACATGTCATGTTTATGTGTTGAAGACCAACCCATGTAGTAAACTCCGGCGAAAGAGGGTCATCATCCCATTGAAGCTTCATACTGGGAGGAGCAACGCATGCACACAGCCGCAGTTTTGGAAAAGCTGCCTTCAGCTGTTTATATATCAATCAGTATGGCTAAATAAGTCAGGGAAATCTAAATTAAGTCTCGATATACAGATGTACACAATTTTAGAAGAACACTGGGTGAAATGAGAGATTGTTGAGAACGATTCATTTAGAGATCCCTGTAATTGAGGAATATTTTTGAACGGAGAGTGACATCGTCTTGGCTGGTAAGTTTTTCTTATGCCAATGCTGTTGTTTAAAATTAATAAGTTATTAAATATTATTTGTGAAATGAAGGTAGCCATTTGAGGAATGTTGAGGGGAGGGCAGGCCCACAAATAATGGCCAAAGGGAAATGGAGACAGTAGATACAAACTGGTCTGTCATAACATAATAAAGACAGTAGATCTAGCTGAAATGTCATAATATAAATTGACAGTAGATCTAGCTGGTCTGTCATAATATAAATGAGAGCAGTAGATCTTAGCAGGTCTATAATAATATATTCAACCTTATGTTCCCTGTACTCTAAGTATATCTGTTTATTATACCTGTTGATACAGGGCTCATATGTGAAACTATTCTAACTGAACATTTTCTTTCACAGTGACACTGACTCAGAATGGGAGCCCCCAGTGCCAAGGTGTCCTTCCCCACTGAAGCTGGTTCATCCAGCGCCTGCCATAAGTGATGTTCATCTGCACAAATTTATTTCTGCAGGCATGGATGTGCCTCAGGGCCAAAAGGGCACAGCATGGAGGCATCACTGTGTTCTTTGCAAAATGAAGTCCCCCATCACCTGCACCACATGTTTGGTGACCCTCTGCTTTACAACAGAAAGAGACTGCTATGGCACCTGGCATCAGCAGCACAATATTGACTGAGGGTCTTCCAAATATTGAAAGTGTTATTTTGTAAATGTATATATATTTTTTCATGTTTTTTTCTCCATTCTTTGGGGGTGTGTGTTAGAATACCATTTTGGTATTTTGTATATAGTCTTTGCCACATTCTCCTCCCTCCTGAATCCTCCTCCCCCTCCCCCTCCTCCAACACCGCTGGTTCTGCTCACACTGCCCTACCCTGTGCTCTGACCTCTTTCTCCCCTCTCTCTCCAGATGAAATCTCGCGTCTTGTGACGACCGGCCGCCCAACAACCTGCCCGCTCGACCCTATCCCTCCTCTCTTCTCCAGACCATTTCCGGAGACCTTCTCCTTACCTCACCTCGCTCATCAACTCATCCCTGACCGCTGGCTACGTCCCTTCCGTCTTCAAGAGAGCGAGAGTTGCACCCCTTCTGAAAAAACCTACACTCGATCCCTCCGATGTCAACAACTACAGACCAGTATCCCTTCTTTCTTTTCTCTCCAAAACTCTTGAACGTGCCGTCCTTGGTCAGCTCTCCCGCTATCTCTCTCAGAATGACCTTCTTGATCCAAATCAGTCAGGTTTCAAGACTAGTCATTCAACTGAGACTGCTCTTCTCTGTATCACGGAGGCGCTCCGCACTGCTAAAGCTAACTCTCTCTCCTCTGCTCTCATCCTTCTAGACCTATCGGCTGCCTTCGATACTGTGAACCATCAGATCCTCCTCTCCACCCTCTCCGAGTTGGGCATCTCCGGCGCGGCCCACGCTTGGATTGCGTCCTACCTGACAGGTCGCTCCTACCAGGTGGCGTGGCGAGAATCTGTCTCCTCACCACGCGCTCTCACCACTGGTGTCCCCCAGGGCTCTGTTCTTGGCCCTCTCCTATTCTCGCTATACACCAAGTCACTTGGCTCTGTCATAACCTCACATGGTCTCTCCTATCATTGCTATGCAGACGACACACAATTAATCTTCTCCTTTCCCCCTTCTGATGACCAGGTGGCGAATCGCATCTCTGCATGTCTGGCAGACATATCAGTGTGGATGACGGATCGGCAAGGCCAGACTGCTCTTCCTCCCGAGGAAGGACTGCCCGTTCCATGATCTCGCCATCACGGTTGACAACTCCATTGTGTCCTCCTCCCAGAGCGCCAAGAACCTTGGCGTGATCCTGGACAACACCCTGTCGTTCTCAACCAACATCAAGGCGGTGGCCCGTTCCTGTAGGTTCATGCTCTACAACATCCATGAAGTACGACCCTGCCTCACACAGGAAGCGGCGCAGGTCCTAATCCAGGCACTTGTCATCTCCGTCTGGATTACTGCAACTCGCTGTTGGCTGGGCTCCTGC
>NC_060177.1:41022933-41051645 GCF_021184085.1 Oncorhynchus gorbuscha | reverse complement strand
AATTAGCATTCCTGTGGCGGTCCTCGTGAGAGACAGTTTCATCAGACAGTTTCATCATAGCGGTTGATGGTTTTGCGACTGCACTTGAAGATACTTTCAAAGTTCATGAAATTTTCCGTATTGACTGACCTTCATGTCTTAAAGTAATGATGGACATTTTTCTTTGCTTATTTGAGCTATTCTTGCCATAATATGGACTTGGTCTTTTACCAAATAGGGCTATCTTCTGAAAACCCCTCCTAACTTGTCACAACACAACTGATTAGCTCAAACACATTAAGAAGGAAAGAAATTCCACAAATTAACTTTTTAACAAGGCACACCTGTTAATTGAAATGCATTCAGGTGACTACCTCATGAAGCTGCTTGAGAGAATGCCGAGAGTGTGCAAAGCTGTCATCAAGGCACAGGTGGCGATTTGAAGAATCTCAAATATAAAATATATTTTGGATTTGTTTAACACTTTTTTTTTGTGTTATTTCATAGTTTTGATGTCTTCACTATTATTCTACAATGTAGAAAATAGGAAAACGAAAGAAAAACCCTTGAATGAGTAGGTGTTATACATTTTGACCGGTAGTGTAACCAAATAAAAATTATAGGCAAAGAGGAAGCGTTCCATCGCAATCATTGCAATGGTTTCACTTTTTTTTTTTTTTTGCATTCATTTGCAATTAATTTGTTTTAGCCTTTCAAAATGATTTATTTGCAATATTTAGCTCAAATAATTTTGGAGTGAATGTTTTTCTGTCCATCAATTTCTTTGTTTGGTACTAAAGAATTTTCTCATTCAAAAGGTTTGCTTGGTATTAAAAGGACAAAAGTAATTCCATATAGGACGCCCACTGTTTGCTTGGTGCTGCCTGGATATTAAATTGCATTATTTTCGCCCGCCTGTCTACACATGTACAACCTACCCCACAATTTCAAAGTGTATACTACATAGCTAGTGAATAGAATTAGCTAGTGAATTTCTGAAACAAATGTCTGAAAGCAGTGTAACTCAACCCAGAGCAAACCCCTGAGCAAGCCTTTCTGTATCCTAAATCAAAATAATATTTTACCTGTATCACATGCACCAAATACAACAGGCGTAGCTTTGGTGTGAAATGTTGTATTTACTATCACTTTCTCAATTACAGAGTTAAAAGTATAAAAATTAGAGGAATAAAAACATATATTTTATAAAAATGATCACATAGGGTATATGGGTGTCATTGTGATACAATTCTGACAATCATTAAGGAATTCTGTATTATTGACAAATGCAATTATGTATGTAAATTTTGGTGTCAGTGTCGTATAGTCTAATTTAGATGCTCAGGTTCTGGAATTCACTTTTTCCTTAGCAAAAGCCCTGAGGCACTGTCCTTATGTTCACAACCTGTTGGACCTGGGTTTCAACCGAAACCTTCTGCTGCTGGTCTGCTTCTCTAACCCTAATAACTGGGCTGGGTGGGGATACTTATTGCTGTATTGGGGAACTTATTGGGGCAAGGCGATACTTTTTCAGTGTTCCGAGAGTTTCCTACAATCCTAGAGCCTGTCTGTTGCACCTATTGTTTTTGTTTTAGTCCTTTGCATTGTTGTTGTGCTGTGCTCACTGTATAACCTATGTGTCCATTCATAACAGTCTACCCACACAAATAACTTTTGTTAAAGGTTCTTTGGGGGCTTAGATTCTTCATTAGAAGCCCCTCGTGCTTCCAGGAACCCAAATAATCGCTGACATCAATTTATCCACACATCAGACCACTGTGTTCCAGTTCTCAACCCTTTCTTTCATTCTTTATTTCCTTTCCTGTTCCTCTCACTTTTGAGTACTGCGCCAACACTCAGCAGACCATGATCTCATTGGCTCTGAGATTTGGTAGCTACATTTTTATATTTTTACATCGGATATGAAATACACATTTTAACCACCCTCCACCCCACCAGGAAGTCTTTCCTTTCATCTGTTCTCTGTCCCTCCTCTATCCCTTCGTCCCTCACCTCTGGTCAGCCCATACGGGCCTCGCCCCTTTAACGCCATAATCACTCCCCTCACTGCTAGTAGGATTTACTGTTCAGTACTCTTCTCCTGGTGGTCCTCACAAGCTGCATGCTGTCAGGGGGTCCTGCTCTTGTTTTTTAAATATATTTTTTACCCAAGCCCAAAGGCCCTCATTCACAGCTTGCCGACTCAGACCCATGCGCTCCATGTGTGGTCGACGTGTGGTCAGTGTTTGGTCAATGTGCGGTCAGAGGCACAGAGAGGTGGTGCAGGGTCAGCTGCTAGTGGACAAACATACATTGGTCTGGTGGGTTTGAGTCATCCCTTCGTGTTGCTGTTTTCCACGAGAGGAGATATATTTGGGTAAAATAGGAGGTATAGAGAGGGGGAATAGGGGGAGAGAGAGGAAGAGGGAGGGAGTAATGAGTTAGTTATGTGACATTGGAAGAGGGAGATTGGTGAGGGAGTGGAAGAGAGACTGAAGATGATGAAATCGAAAATGACCTTCCAGCTAGAGGATATGGCAATGGATTGGGAAAAGAGACAGAGAGGCAGTCCCTATCCTTTCCTATTTTCTATAGTGGAGAGAGAGTGTGATAATGCAGTCAGTCGGAGTCAAACCAATGTTTGCAGTGGTATAATCTAGCGGTCGACCGATTTATGATTTTTCAACACCGATGCCGATTATTGGAGGACCAAAAAGCCAATACCGATTAATCGGACGATTTTATGTACAGTGCCTTGCGAAAGTATTCAGCCCCTTGAACTTTGCGACCTTTTGCCACATTTCAGGCTTCAAACATAAAGATATAAAACTGTATTTTTTGTGAAGAATCAACAATAAGTGGGACACAATCATGAAGTGGAACGACATTTATTGATATTTCAAACTTTTTCAACAAATCAAAAACAACTTTACATTCAGTGCAGCAAACTCTCTCCAGAAGTTCAGTGAGGATCTCTGAATGATCCAATGTTGACCAAAATGACTAATGATGATAAATACAATCCACCTGTGTGTAATCAAGTCTCTGTATAAATGCACCTGAACTGTGATAGTCTCAGAGGTCCGTTAAAAGAGAGAGCATTATGTTTGAAGCCTGGAATGTGGCAAAAGGTCTCAAAGTTTAAGGGGGCCAAATACTTTCAAGTAAGGCACTGTATATATATATATATATATATATATATTTGTAATAATGACAATTACAACAATAGTCAATGAACAATGAACACTTATTTTAAAGTAATATAATACATACAGTTGAAGTCGGAAGTTTACATACACTTAGATAACACATTTCTTGTTAACAAACTATAGTTTTGGCAAGTCGGTTAGGACATCTACTTTGTGCATGACACAAGTCATTTTTCCAACAATTGTTTACAGACAGATTATTTCACTTACCACTGTCACAATTCCAGTGGTCAGAAGTTTGGCATACACTATGTTGACTGTGCCCTTAAACAGCTTGAAAATTCCAGAAAATGATGTCATGTCTTTGAAGCTTCTGATAGGCTAATTGACATAACTTGAGTCACTGGAGGTACCTGTGGATGTATTTTAAGGCCTACTTTCAAACTCAGTGCCTCTTTGCTTGACATCATGGGATCATCAGTAAAAATATTGTCGACCTCCACAAGTCTGGTTCATCCTTGGGAGCAATTTTCAAACGCCTGAAGGTGCCACATTCATCTGTACAAACAATAGTATGCAAGTATAAACACCATGGGACCACGCAGCCGTCAAACAGTTCAGGAAGGAGACGCGTTCTGTCTCCTAGAGATGAACATACTTTTTGCGATAAGTGCAAATCAATCCCAGAACAACAGCAAAGGACCTTGTGAAGATGCTGGAGGAAACGGGTACAAAAGTATCTATATCCACTGTATAACGAGTCCTATACAGACAAAACCTGGAATAGCCACTCAGCAAATAAGAAGTCACTGCTCCAAAACTGCCATAAAAAACCAGACTACGGTTTGCAACTGCACATGGGGACAAAGATTGTACTTTTTGAGAAATGTCTTCACGTCCGACAAAACAAAAATAGAACTGTTTGGCCATAATGACATGGAGGAATACGGGGGAGGCTTGCAAGCCCAAAGAACACCATCCCAACCGTGAAGCACGGGGGTGGTAGCATCATGTTGTGGGGGTGCTTTGCTGCAGGAGGGACTGGTACACTTTACCAATTAGATGGCATCACGAGGCAGGACAATTATGTGGATATATTGAAGCAACATCTCAAGACATCAGTCAGGAAGTTAAAGCTTGGTTGCAAATAGGTCTTCCAAATGGACAATGACCCCAAGCATACTTCCAAAGTTGGGGCAAAAATGGCTTAAGGACAACAAAGTCAAGGTGTTGGAGTGGCCATCACAAAGCCCTGACCTCAATCCTATAGAAAATGTGTGGGCAGAAATGAAAAAGTATGTGCAAGCAAGAAGGTCTACAAACCTGACTCAGTTACACCAGCTCTGTCAGGAGGAATGGGCCAAAATTCACCCAACTTATTGTGGGAAGCTTGTGGAAGGCTACCCAAAATGTTTGACCCAAGTTAATTAATTTAAAGGCAATGCTACCAAATATTAATTGAGTGTATGTAAACTTCTGACCCACTGGGAATGTGATGAAAGAAATAAAAGCTGAAATAAATCATTCTTTCTACTATTATTCTGACTTTTCACATTCTTAAATTAAAGTGGTGATCCTAACTGACCTAAAACAGACATTTTTACTAGGATTAAATGTCAGGAATTGTGAAAACTGAGTTTAAATGTATTTGTCTACTGTGTATGTAAACTTCCGACTTCAACTGTTAATAAAATCTATTTTGTCTCAAATAAATAATGAAACATGCTCAATTTGGTTCAAATAATGAAAAAACAGTGTTGGAGAAGAAAGTACAAGTGCAATATGTGCCATGTATAGAAGCTAATGTTTAAGTTCCTTGCTCAAAACATATGAAAGCTGGTGGTTAAATATTCCCAGTTCTTCAATATTCCCAGTTAAGAAGATTTAGGTTGTAGTTGTTATAGGAATTATGACTCGTTGACTATTTCTCTCTGTGCCATTTGTATTTCATATACCTTTGGCTATTGGATGTTCTAATAGTCGCTTAGTATTGCCATCCTCATCTCAGGAGTTGATCGGCTTGATGTCATAAACAGTGCTGTGAATCAAGCATTGCTAAGAGCTGCTGTCAAACGCAGTAAAGTTAGAATGAATGTTTACGAGCCTGCTGCTTGCCTTCCACCGCTCAGTCAGACTGCTCTCAAATATCTGTCCCGACTTCTACCGACGGTAACTCCTCTCCCTGTTCGGGCGGTGCTCGGCGTCGCCGGCTTACTATCCGCCACCGATCCCTTTTTCCTTTCTGGTTGTTTTGTCTGTGTCTTTTCACACCTGGTTTCATTAGCGTTTATTTCTGTGTGTATGTAGGGCACCTGTTGCCTGCCTTAGTTCGTGCGGGATTAAGCTTGTGTATATTTACGCCGATTATCTTTGATGTTTATTGTTTTCACTATTACACACGTATATGTAAGTTTCGGGAACTGAGTTTGTTCTTCCGTGCGTTTTGCACAAGTTTCTGATTCTTCGAGAGCGTAGTTTTTTGATTTAGGATTTTTGGATTGGCTTGCAAAGAGCCAGGTTGCCCAAATTTTGCATGTACCCTGACTCTGCTTGCAATAAATGCAAGAGAAGTGACACAATTTCCTAGTTAATATTGCTGCTAACATGAAATTCTTTTAACTATGCAGGTTTAAATATTCAGGTTTGAAAAAAATATATACACTGCTCAAAAGAATAAAGGGAACACTAAAATAACATCCTAGATCTGAATGAATGAAATATTCTTATTAAATACTTTTTCTTTACACAGTTGAATGTGCTGACAACAACAGTCCATAGCATCAATGCCTTCCTCTTGCAGGAACTGCTGACACACTCCAGCCACATAAGGTCTAGCATTGTCTTGCATTAGGAGGAACCCAGGGCCAACCTCACCAGCATATGGTCTCACAAAGGGTCTGAGGATCTCATCTCGGTACCTAATGGCAGTCAGGCTACCCTCTGCCGAGCACATGGAGGGCTGTGCGGCCCCCGAAGAAATGCCACCCCACACCATGACTGACCCACCACCAAAGCCGGTTATGCTGGAGAATGTTGCAGGCAGCAGAACATTCTCCACGGCGTCTCCAGACTCTGTCACGTCTGTCATGTGCTCAGTGTGAACCTGCTTTCATCTGTGAAGAGCACAGGGTGCCAGTGGCGAATTTGCCAAACTTGGTGTTCTCTGGCAAATGCCAAACGTCCTGCATGGTGTTGGGCTGTATGGGGGCACAACCCCCACCTGTGTACGTCGGGCCCTCATGCCACCCTCATGGAGTCTGTTTCTGACCGTTTGAGCAGACACATGTACATTTGTGGCCTGCTGGAGGTCATTTTGCAGGCCTCTGGCAGTGCTCCTCCTGCTCCTCCTTGCACAAAGGCGGAGGTAGCAGTCCTGCTGCTGGGTTGTTGCCCTCCTACGGCCTCCTCCACGTCTCCTGATGTACTGGCCTGTCTCCTGGTAGCGCTCCACGTTCTGGACACTACGCTGACAGACACAGCAAACCTTCTTGCCACAGCTCGCATTGATGTGCCATCCTGGATGAGCTGCACTACCTGAGCCACTTGTGTGGGTTGTAGACTCCGTCTCATGCTACCACTAGAGTGAAAGCACCGCCAGCATTCAAACGTGACCAAAACATCAGCCAGGAAGCATAGGAACTGAGAAGTGGTCTGTGGTTACCACCTGCAGAACCACACCTTTATTGGGGTGTCTTGCTAATTGCCTATAATTTCCACCTGTTTTCTATTCCATTTGCACAACAGCATGTGAAATTTATTGTCAATCAGTGTTGCTTCCTAAGTGGACAGTTTGATTTCACAGAAGTGTGATTGACTGGGAGTTACATTGTGTTGTTTTTAAGTGTTCCCTTATTTTTTTGAGCAGTGTATGTTTTCCCCTGTCTGTTTTTGTATGTTTATGGGGTTGGTCTGGTCTAGATGTTTTAATGTTTATGGTTGCCTAGATTGGTTCTCAATCAGAGGCAGCTGTTTATCGTTGTCTCTGTCTGGGGACCATATTTAGGTAGCCATATTCCTTGGGTATTTCGTGGGTTATTGTCTATGTGTTGTTGCCTGTGTCAGCACTCAGTTTATATAGCTTCAATGTTCGTTTTGTTATTTTGTAAGTTTGTTTAGTGTTTCTTCGCTTTATTACAAGAAGAATGTATTCACATCACGCTGCGCCTTGGTGTCCTCCTTTCAACGAACGTGACACGGAGATGGTTTGTGTGTAATGTGCATGTATAATGTTGGTGTGTGACGGGTTTTGTACCCACTTTTGTATATTTTTGTTTTTGGAGTTTTATCAGCATTTATTAAACAAACTCTGTTTTTACCAAGTTAATTTTCCTGTGCCTGACTTCCCTGCCACCAACACACGGCCATTACATTTATGCAACACAGGACAAGATAGGTGCCCCCTAGCTTCAAGAGGTTTTAACTATTTTTATGTTTGGAAAAAATAACCTTCCCAAAGTAAACGGCCTATTCTCAGGACCAGATGCTAGAATATTCATATAATTGACAGATTAGAATAGAAAACACTTTAAAGTTTCCAAACTGTCAGAATATTGTCTGTGAGTATAACAGAACTGATGTTGCAGGCGAAACCCTGAGTAAAATCAAACCAGGAAGTGACTTCTATTTTTTGAAAACTCCATGTTCCATAACCTCCCATTGCTCCATTTAAAGGGATATCAACCGGATTCATTTTTCTATCGCTTCCTCAAGGTGTCAACAGCCTTTAGACATAGTTTCAGGCTTTTATTTTGAAGAATGAGCGTGAACGACCACATTGCGTAAGTGGATAGGTGGGTGCTCTCAGAGTGAATTGTGCGCAAAAGAGAAAGGCGGCCATAGTTTGTCCAGGTCCTAGTGAAAAGCCAACTGTCTCGGTTGATATATTATCGAATAGATATTTGAAAAACACCCAGAGGATTGATTATAAAACACGTCTTGCATGTTTCTGTGGACATTATGGATATAATTTGGAATTTTTGTCATGCGTTGTCGTGACCAGCTCTTTCCGGTGGATTCCTGGGCATAACGCACCAAACTAACGGAGGTATTTGGATATAAAAACATCTTTATAAAACAAAAGGAACATTAGACAACAAACTGGGAGTCTCGTGAGTGAAACCATCCGAAGATCATCAAAGGTAAACGATTAATTTGATTGCTTTTCTGATTTTTCGTGACCAAGTTACCTGATGCTAAGTGTACTTATTGTTTTGTCGAAGCGATACACTTACACAAATGCTTGTATTGCTTTCGCTGTAAAGCATCATTTCAAAAATCTGAGACAACAGGTATGGCACTTGGGATTTCATGAATATGAATATTTTCTAGTAATATTATTTGAATGTGGCGCTATGCTATTCAGCGTTGCTGATGACAATTATCCCGGATCCGGTATGGGTGGTTCAGAGGCGTAGTAATATCATCAATCATGTGTAGTTAACTAGCAATTATGTGAAGATTAATATTTTTTATGTGGTAAGTTTAATGCTAGCTAGCACCTTACCTTGGCTCCTTGCTGCACTCGCGTAACAGGTGATCAGCCTACTTCGCAGTTTCCTCGTGGAATGCAATGTAATCTGCGTCCATAAATGCTGATTACCAATTGTTATGAACACTTGAAGTTGGCTATAAGCAGCGGCTTAGACCGCTGGTGCACCCTGTGTGACATGAGGAATATTTTAACTGATGCTGGTTTTTGCATCACTGATTATTTGGACTAATCACAATTTTGTGGTGGTGTACCTACATGTACACTTTTTGACTTTCGGAAAGGGGAGGGCTTAATTCGCCCATGGACTTGGCTGAGAGATGATATCAGAGTGGGTGTGGGTGTGGACTCCAAAGAGGATGGTTCCACCACTTGCACTAGGCCAAACTGTGTCTGTCTGTCTTGTCCTGTTCCCTGACTCTCTGGGCCCACCGCTATTTTTAACCTCAGAAAATCACCCTCAGTATTTTTGTACATCCCCCACCAGATGTTTATTGCTCGTCATTCACACATGTCAGGGTTTTGATGTTGTCCTTCCCACTGAGGGGAAAGGAGGGATAGGAGAGAGAGCATGTCCTTGTGGTGATGATGTACTAGCTGGTGTATACACTGAGTATACAAAACATTAGGAACACCTTCCTAATATTGAGTTGCACCCCTTTTGCCCTCAGAACAGCCTCATTTGTTGGGACATGGCCTCTAGAAGGTGTTGAAAGCGCTCCACAGGTCAACAATTCCTTCGACCCCACAGGTCAACTGCTTCCTGCAATTGTGTCAAGTTTGCTGGTTGTCTATTCTTGATACACACGGTAAACTGCTGAGTGTGAAAAACCCAGCAGCGTTGCAGTTCTTGACACAAACCTGTGCGCCTGGCACCTACTACCATACCCTGTTCAAAGGCACTTCCATGTTTTGTCTTGCCCAACCTCTGAATGGCACACATACACAATCCATGTCTCCAATTTCTTTATATATATTTTTTTTTTTTTTTACCTTTATTTAACCAGGCAAGTCAGTTAAGAACAAATTCTTATTTTCAATGACGGCCTAGGAACAGTGGGTTAAATTCCTGTTCAGGGGCAGAACGACAGATTTGTACCTTGTGAGCTCGGGGGTTTGAACTTGCAACCTTCCGGTTACTAGTCCAACACTCTAACCACTAGGCTACCCTGCCGCCCCCAATTGTCTCAAGGCCTAAAAATCCTTCTTTAAGCTGTCTCCTCACCTTAAACTTCACTGTTTGAAATGGATTTAACATGCAAAATCAATAAGGGATCATATCTTTCATCTGGTAAGTCTATGTCATGGAAAGAGCAGGTGTCCTTAATTTTTTGTATATAGTGTAAATTACGGAGGTATAATAAGAACTGGAGCCTGCATTCAAGATGTCCGCCCATTGTTTGCAGGTAATCTACTCACGTTCGCATATGCCGATTCATGGACCGTCTATATACGGGTTGCATCCGGTTTATTCGGACCAACATCACATTGTCCATTAACACTTGGGAGCTGCAACGACATCATCATCCAAAAACTAGGCAGACATTAGATACATTTTTAAGGTTGATATCTGTGAATGATGAAGAAAAATAATCGGCCTCCGCGACAGTTATAATTCATTGGATGTTTTGTTCACAAAGATGATGAATAAAGTGTTTTATTAGGAATTTTCTAGTCTGACTTATCTATGTGGTTGTGAATGGAAATTGTCTTTCTGGGCTGAGCGTCAGTTGAACTGCAGTACCGAAGCAAAACTGTAGGAGCAGTCGAGACCATGCTTCTCGACCAGAACCCTGGTCCCTTGATATAGACGGGGAAATACACCGTCCCCTGTCTTTGATCTGGTATAAGCAGAAGTCGTCTTTGTAATGTCAAACTGATTTGTTTTCATGGAGGACTGGCCTGAATTGTGAGGATGACCATGGGTGGCTTTTGACAAACAAAAAAATATTCCTCATGTCGTACTCCGGTGGGAGAAGTTTGATCCAAATTGGATGTTGGTACTTTACCGTATTTTTTGAATATTACATTAATCCTATACATTTAAATTGCCAATTTTGGTGCAATCAATTATCTTAATTTCTCCAAGATAAAATTACATTTCAGCAAAATAATGTTTCAGGAATGCAAATCTTACCAATTTCATAGCAATCTGAGATGGTGGGTGTTGTGGCTTGCTGAAATGACATGGGAATGCCTGTAGTAAGATGGTAAGATGCCTCTTTCTCAATTCGTCTTTCTGCGATTCCTCGCTCTTATCTCCTTGCCTCCTGTTTAACCATATTGGAGAAGGTCCAATGTCCTCTACGCAGAACTTCTCATCAAATGCCTTTTGTAAAGGTTAGGAGAGAGGATGCAAAGAATTGAGGAAATATGAATTTAGAAAGAGCTTGTGTCAATGTCTGGACAGTCATTTCAGGCATTTCGTGTTGTGGGGGTGTTTTTCGACAGTACCTACTAGAGAGCACATTGCAGAAATGATTGGTGTTTAGGCCTAGATGCAAAGTGTGGGTACCATCATTATGCCTGCCTCTCTCTCTCTCTCTCTCTCTCTCTCTCCCTTCCCTCTATCTCCTCTCTCTCACCTCTTCTTTCTCTGTGTCAGTTTGCATACCTTTTATTTTGAAGAGGAGTAAATACTTATATTGGGTATACAACCTCTCTACCTCCCGCTCTCTGCCCCTTTTCTCTACTTCTTCCCTCCCCAGACCCCTATGAACCAGGCATCCACGCGTTCTCACTGCATCTTCACCATGCACCTGTGTGGCCGTGAGCCCGGCTCGATCACCGTGCGGCGTTCCAAGCTACATCTGGTGGACCTGGCAGGCTCGGAGCGGGTGGGCAAGACAGGCGTGTGTGGGCAGCTGCTCACAGAGGCCAAGTACATCAACCTGTCACTGCACTACCTGGAGCAGGTCAGAGTTCAGAGGTCACATGGGGTTTAAATAGGGAGGGGAACAAGGTCATACAAGGGGAGAGCAGAGAGGAGGAGGAGGAGGGTTGTTGTGGGTTTTACGCATACTCCTCACAGACATAGAAGATGTGTCCTGGTGTCGTAGAAAAGTTCCTAGCCATTCTATGTTTGATGTCATCCTTCTGAATGCACCTTAAATCTCTGAACAATTCATAGTTGGAGTATTTCTGTCCATCAGCCGAAATGCTTGTTTTTGCACTTGTTGCCTCTTAATGAATAAAATAGCATAAAAGAATGCGGAACCTGTATACGTCTGATCTAGTACTCAAATTCCTCTTCGTCTTCCCTTTCTTCCCTCTCTCTGAGTCAGGTCATCATTGCTCTCTCAGAGAAGAACCGCTTGCACATTCCCTACCGAAATTCCATGATGACGTCGGTGCTGCGGGACAGCCTGGGAGGGAACTGCATGACCACCATGATCGCCACTGTGTCTGTGGACAAGAGAAATGTTGATGTAAGTGTTCCCCATTCACCATGGGCCAAATCCTATAGTTTGTAACCAGCGAACATTTGGTGCAAATTTCCCATTGACATTAAAGACCCAATTTTTATTCTGAAAAGCGTCTGCACCTTTAATGCATGATTTATAGAAGTCAAACTTTTGGATTTCAAGTTAGGTTGTGGAAAAAAACATGGAAACAATTGGGTAAACGAGGGACAACAAAATGACAATGCCTTGCAACATTTACCTAGAGCTAACTCTGCAGATAGCACTACTGGGTGATTTGAAAAGACATAGTCAATCAATCAATATTATAATAATACTTTTACCAAAAATGTTAATCTATAATTTACAATCTGTAGAAACTCTGAGAATAGAAAGGTTATTTTGTGAAACATCATTTGAAAAATATATGGCTAATAGAAATCCAATATGGATGGTGTAAAGAGATATAGATGGGAGGGGTTGAATGGAGCTGAAGGGCAGGACTAATAACAACAAGATAACTAATGTAAATTGTATATTGGTTCAGAACGTTTGTGAAACAGCACAGTTAAAAATATATGGCAACTTGAAATCAAACTGGATAGTCTTCAGAAATAGATTGGAGGGGTTGAAGGTAGCGGAAGGACAGGAGTAAAAACAAACAAAAGATAACAATTGTAAAATAGATTGTGTCCTTTAAATGTATATAGTATGCATAAGCTGGAAGTAAGTGTTGTTGTTCATTAGTTTACTCCAATTAGTGGAGGGGTTGTAGGGTTTGTGGAAAATTGTAAAGGAAAATATATTTACATTTATAAAAACCTGTTTTCGCTTGGACATTATTGGTTATTGTGTGTAGATTACTGAAAAAAAAAAAAAAAAATAAATAAATTGAATTATAATCTTATTTTAGAACAAGGCTGTAACGTAACAAAATGTGGACAAAGTCAAGGGATCTGAATATATTTACTTTTTTTATGGGGGTTTGGAAATGATGCAGACATGCAGTTACAATCTATCTACAATATTAAAGCTGATCTACCCCCCCCACAAAAAAAATATATGACAATGCCTCCATCTACAGAGCATAGTATTTATGACCTTAAATGCTGTCGCAGGGACAGTTTTGTCTTTAGTTGGATGGGGTTAAGATCAAGTCTGTGTTAGGGAAAGCTTGAATTATTTGTTTAGTTCATTAAGGAACTGTAATTGGAAATGAGGAAATTATAGCCATCCAGATTCAACTATCTCACTGTCTCTCTCTTTCCCTCCTCTCTTCCTCTCCTCTTTCCTCTGTCTATCAGGAATCCATCTCCACATGTCGCTTTGCCCAGCGGGTCGCTCTGATCAGGAACAGGCTCTGCTGAATGAAGAGATGGACCCTGCCCTGGTCTGTCTGTCCGTTCATCCGTCTGTCTCTCAGTATTTGTCTGGCTTTCTGTCTGTCTGTCTACCCATTCGTTAGCCTGTCTGTCACTATTGGCCTGTCCGTCCATCCATTCTTACATTTGTCCATCCTTACATTTGTCCTTCCTTGTGTTTGTCCATCTGGTGTGTCCTCTCCTGGCCTCCGTCACCCAGGATGAGTCCCCCCTCGTCTGTGTGGTATTTTGACTGTTGCACAGGGCTGTTTGTGTTCTAGTGCTGTGTGTATGCTAGAATGCATTTTTCAGCCCAATACCTCAAGTCACAACCTTTTCTTTGGATATAGCCAGTTGGTGAAGGAACATACTTCAGCGTGTGTACACATTAACGCACACACACACACACACACACACACACACACACACACACACACACACACACACACACACACACACACACACACACACACACACACACACACACACACACACACACACACACACACACACACACACACACACACACACACAGGCTTGCCAGTGATGAAGATTAATTAGAGGCCATATTTTCTGGTGGTGCTGTTTCAATGACAAACAGATGTATGCAAAGAGACAATGTGCGCTCATTGATTGCTTTTCGAAAAACCTTGAGGGAAATTTTGGTGCTCCAAGTAAAAAAAACTGTACAGAATTATATAGCAATTCAAGTCTTCTTTCTGTGGAAACAGTAGGTCAAGTGGGGTACTGTGGATGATCTGTGCTCCCCCCACAACCTTGAAACTATAAGTATATTTTCAACCCTCTCTTTCTCTCATTTCCCTCTCTTCCCCCTCCTTCCCTGTTTCTCGCTCTCTATGTTGCCCCTGGGCTTAAAACAATGACGTCAATTATGCATCTTTAAATAGGCATATCTGTTGGCAGACCCGGTTGTCTCTTCATAGGCGTCTGCACCCTGCCCAAAGGACAAACCTGGAGGAAACACTGACCATGATATGTGTATTATTGTACGGGGCTTGGCTGGCATTACCAAACCCTGCAGAGGTATTTTTAAGAGAGTCTGCGGCTGTCCGTTAATTGAGATGGTGTCTGGGCTGGCTGGTTTAAGTTGAGTAGTAGCTGCCCTTTCAGCTCTGGGTAGTAGTGTACTATTCTGCAGGTCTTTTCTCCAGAGAAAGCTTTCTCACTCACTCACTCACTGGACACACTCACTCACTCACTCACTCACTGGACACACTCACTCACTGGACACACTCACTCACTGGACACACTCACTCACTGGACTCACTCACTCACTGGACTCACTCACTCACTGGACTCACTCACTCACTCACTCACTGGACTCACTCACTCACTGGACTCACTCACTCACTGGACACACACACTCAATGGACTCACTCACTCACTGGACTCACTCACTCAATGGACTCACTCACTCAATGGACTCACTCACTCACTGGACTCACTCACTCACTGGACTCACTCACTCACTCACTGGACTCACTCACTCACTGGAGTCACTCATTCACTGGACTCACTCCCTCACTCACTGGACACACTCACTCACTCACTCACTGGACTCACTCACTCACTGGACTCACTCATTCACTGGACTCACTCCCTCACTCACTGGACTCACTCACTGGACACACTCACTCACTCACTCACTCACTGGACACACTCACTCACTTACTCACTGGACACACTCACTCACTGAACACACTCACTCACTGGACACACTCACTCACTGGACACACTCACTCAATGGACACACTCACTCACTGGACACACTCACTGGATACACTCACTCAATGGACTCACTCACTCACTCACTCACTCACTCACTCACTCACTCACTCACTCACTCACTCACTCACTCACTCACTCACTCACTCACTCACTCATTCACTCACTCACTCACTGGACACACTCACTCACTGGACACACTCACTGGACTCACTCACTCACTGGACTCACTCACTCACTGGACTCACTCACTGGACTCACTCACTCAATGGATACACTCACTCAATGGACACACTCACTCACTGGACTCACTCACTCACTGGACTCACTCACTCACTGGACTCACTCACTCAATTGACTCACTCACTCAATGGACACACTCACTCAATGGACACACTCACTCACTCACTCACTCACTCACTCACTCACTGGACACACTCACTCACTCATTCACTGGACACACTCACTCAATGGACTCACTCATTCACTGGACTCACTCACTCACTCACTCACTCACTCACGCACTGGACACACTCACTCACGCACTGGACACCCTCATTCACTCACTCACTGGACACCCTCACTCACTCATTCACTGGACACCCTCACTCACTCATTCACTGGACACACTCATTCACTGGACACACTCATTCACTGGACACACTCATTCACTGGACACACTCACTCACTGGACACACTCTCACTCATTCACTCACGCACTGGACACACTCACTCACTCACGCACTGGACACCCACACTCACTCACTCACTAGACTCACTCACTCACTCACTCACTCACTCACTCACTCACTCACTCACTCACTCACTCACTCACTCACTCACTCACTGTTTTCACTCACTAGACACACTCACTCACTGGACTCACTCACTCAATGGACTCACTCACTCACTGGACACACTCACTGGACTCACTCACTCACTGGACTCACTCACTCAATGGACACACTCACTCAATGGACACACTCACTCACTGGACTCACTCATTCACTCACTGGACTCACTCACTGTACACACTCACTCACTTACTCACTGGACACACTCACTCACTGAACACACTCACTCACTGGACACACTCACTCAATGGACTCACTCATTCACTGGACACACTCACTCACTGGACACACTCACTGGACTCACTCACTCACTGGACTCACTCACTCAATGGATACACTCACTCAATGGATACACTCACTCAATGGACACACTCACTCACTGGACTCACTCACTCACTGGACTCACTCACTCACTGGACTCACTCACTCAATGGACTCACTCACTCAATGGACTCACTCACTCAATGGACACACTCACTCAATGGACACACTCACTCAATGGACTCACTCACTCACTGGACTCACACACTCATCACTCACTCACTCACTCACTCACTCACTCACTCACTCACTCACTCACTCACTCACTCACTCACTGGACTCACTCATTCACTGGACTCACTCATTCACTGGACTCACTCATTCACTCACTCACTCACTCATTCACTGGACTCACTCATTCACTCACTCACTCACTCACTCACTCACTCACGCACTGGACACACTCACTCACGCACTGGACACCCTCACTCACTCACTCACTCACTGGACACACTCACTCACTCATTCACTGGACACACTCATTCACTGGACACACTCATTCACTGGACACACTCATTCACTCACTGTTTTCACTCACTAGACACACTCACTCACTGGACACACTCACTCACTGGACACACTCACTGGACACACTCACTGGACTCACTCACTGGACTCACTGGACTCACTCACTGGACACACTCACTCACTTACTCACTGGACACACTCACTCACTGAACACACTCACTCACTGGACACACTCACTCACTGGACACACTCACTCAATGGACACACTCACTCACTGGACACACTCACTGGATTCACTCACTCAATGGATACACTCACTCAATGGACACACTCACTCACTGGACTCACTCACTCAATTGACTCACTCACTCAATGGACACACTCACTCAATGGACACACTCACTCAATGGACACACTCACTCAATGGACTCACTCACTCACTCATTCACTCACTCACTCAATGGACTCACTCATTCAATGGACTCACTCATTCACCAGGCACTCACTCACTCACTCACTCACTCACTCACTCACTCACTCACTCACTCACTCACTCACTCACTAACTCACTCACTCACTCACTCAATCACTCACTCACTCACTCACTGGACTCACTCACTCACTCACTCACTCACGCACTGGACACCCTCATTCACTCACTCACTGGACACACTCACTCACTCATTCACTGGACACACTCATTCACTGGACACACTCATTCACTGGACACACTCACTCACTGGACACACTCTCTCACTCATTCACTCACGCACTGGACACCCTCACTCACTCACTCACTGGACACACTCACTCATTCATTGGACACACTCACTCACTAGACACACTCACTCACTCACTCACTCACTCACTCACTCACTCACTCACTCACTCACTCACTCACTCACTCACTCACTGTTTTCACTCACTGGACACACTCACTCACTGGACTCACTCACTCAATGGACTCACTCACTCACTCACTCACTCACTCACTCACTCACTCACTCACTCACTCACTCACTCACTCACCACTCACTCACTCACTCACTGGACTCACTCACTCATTCACTGTTTTCACTCACTGGACACACTCACTCACTGGACACACTCACTGGACTCACTCACTCACTGGACTCACTCACTCAATGGATACACTCACTCAATGGATACACTCACTCAATGGACACACTCACTCACTGGACTCACTCACTCACTGAACTCACTCACTCACTGGACTCACTCACTCACTGGACTCACTCACTCAATGGACTCACTCACTCAATGGACTCACTCACTCAATGGACTCACTCACTCAATGGACTCACTCACTCAATGGACTCACTCACTCAATGGACACACTCACTCAATGGACACACTCACTCAATGGACACACTCACTCAATGGACTCACTCACTCACTGGACTCACTCACTCATCACTCACTCACTCACTCACTCACTCACTCACTCACTCACTCAATGGACTCACTCACTCAATGGACTCACTCACTCAATGGTCTCACTCACTCAATGGACTCACTCACTCACTCACTCACTCACTCACTCACTCACTCACTCACTCACTCACTCACTCACTCACTCACTCACTCACTCACTCACTCACTCACTCATTCACTGGACTCACTCATTCACTGGACTCACTCATTCACTCACTCACTCACTCACTCACTCACTCACTCACTCACTCACTCACTCACTCACTCACTCACTCACTCACTCACTCACTCACTCACTCACTCACGCACTGGACACACTCACTCACACACTGGACACCCTCACTCACTCACTCACTCACTCACTCACTCACTCACTCACTCACTCACTCACTCACTCACTCACTCACTCAATCACTCACTCACTCACTCACTGGACTCACTCACTCACTCACTCACGCACTGGACACCCTCATTCACTCACTCACTGGACACACTCACTCACTCATTCACTGGACACACTCATTCACTGGACACACTCATTCACTGGACACACTCACTCACTGGACACACTCTCTCACTCATTCACTCACGCACTGGACACACTCACTCACTGGACACACTCACTCATTCATTGGACACACTCACTCACTAGACACACTCACTCACTCACTCACTCACTCACTCACTCACTCACTGTTTTCACTCACTGGACACACTCACTCACTGGACTCACTCACTCAATGGACTCACTCACTCACTCACTCACTCACTCACTCACTCACTCACTCACTCACTCACTCACTCACTGGACTCACTCACTCATTCACTGTTTTCACTCACTGGACACACTCACTCACTGGACACACTCACTGGACTCACTCACTCACTGGACTCACTCACTCAATGGATACACTCACTCAATGGATACACTCACTCAATGGACACACTCACTCACTGGACTCACTCACTCACTGAACTCACTCACTCACTGGACTCACTCACTCACTGGACTCACTCACTCAATGGACTCACTCACTCAATGGACTCACTCACTCAATGGACTCACTCACTCAATGGACTCACTCACTCAATGGACTCACTCACTCAATGGACACACTCACTCAATGGACACACTCACTCAATGGACACACTCACTCAATGGACTCACTCACTCACTGGACTCACTCACTCATCACTCACTCACTCACTCACACTCACTCACTCACTCAATGGACTCACTCACTCAATGGACTCACTCACTCAATGGTCTCACTCACTCACTCACTCACTCATCACTCACTCACACACTCACTCACTCACTCACTCACTCACTCACTCACTCACTGGACTCACTCATTCACTGGACTCACTCATTCACTGGACACACTCACTCACTGGACACACTCTCTCAGTCATTCACTCACGCACTGGACACACTCCTCACTGGACACACTCACTCACTGGACTCACTCACTCACTCACTCACTCACTCACTCACTCACTCACTCACTCAACTCACTCACTCACTCACTCACTGGACTCACTCACTCACTCACTCACTGGACACCCTCATTTTCACTCACTGGACACACTCACTCACTCATTCACTGGACACACTCATTCACTCACTCATTCACTGGACACACTCACTCACTGGACACACTCTCTCACTCACTCACTCACGCACTGGACACCCTCACTCACTCACTCACTCACTCACTCATTCATTGGACACACTCACTCACTAGACACACTCACTCACTCACTCACTCACTCACTGGACTCACTCACTCACTCACTCACTGTTTTCACTCACTGGACACACTCACTCACTGGACTCACTCACTCAATGGACTCACACTCACTCACTCACTCACTCACTCACTCACTCACTCACTCACTCACTCACTCACTCACTCACTCACTGGACTCACTCACTCTCACTGTTTTCACTCACTGGACACACTCACTCACTGGACACACTCACTCACTGGACACACTCACTCACTCACTCACTCACTCACTCACACACTCACTCACTGGACTCACTCACTCACTCACTGGACTCACTCACTCACTGTTTTCACTCACTAGACACACTCACTCACTGGACACACTCACTCACTGGACACACTCACTGGACTCACTCACTCACTACACACTCACTCACTGGACTCACTCATTCACTCACTGGACTCACTCATTCACTCACTGGACTCACTCACTGGACTCACTCACTCACTGGACTCACTCATTCACTGGACTCACTCACTCACTCACTCACTCACTCACTCACTCACTCACTCACTCACTCACTCACTCACTCACGCACTGGACATACTCACTCACGCACTGGACACCCTCACTCACTCACTCACTCACTGGACACACTCACTCACTCATTCACTGGACACACTCATTCACTGGACACACTCATTCACTCACTGTTTTCACTCACTAGACACACTCACTCAATGGACTCACTCACTCACTGGACACACTCACTCACTGGACACACTCACTGGACTCACTCACTCACTGTACACACTCACTCACTGGACTCACTCATTCACTCACTGGACTCACTCACTGGACACACTCACTCACTTACTCACTGGACACACTCACTCACTGAACACACTCACTCACTGGACACACTCACTCACTGGACACACTCACTCAATGGACACACTCACTCACTGGACACACTCACTCACTCACTCACTCACTCACTCACTCACTCACTCACTCACTCACTCACTCACTCACTCACTCACTCACTCACTCATTCACTGGACACACTCATTCACTGGACACACTCATTCACTGGACACACTCACTCACTGGACACACTCTCTCACTCATTCACTCACGCACTGGACACCCTCACTCACTCACGCACTGGACACCCTCACTCACTCACTCACTGGACACACTCACTCATTCATTGGACACACTCACTCACTAGACACACTCACTCACTCACTCACTCACTCACTCACTCACTCACTCACTCACTCACTCACTCACTCACTCACTCACTGTTTTCACTCACTAGACACACTCACTCACTGGACTCACTCACTCAATGGACTCACTCACTCACTGGACACACTCACTGGACTCACTCACTCACTGGACTCACTCACTCAATGGACACACTCACTCAATAGACACACTCACTCACTGGACTCACTCATTCACTCACTGGACTCACTCACTGTACACACTCACTCACTTACTCACTGGACACACTCACTCACTGAACACACTCACTCACTGGACACACTCACTCAATGGACTCACTCATTCACTGGACACACTCACTCACTGGACACACTCACTGGACCCACTCACTCACTGGACTCACTCACTCAATGGATACACTCACTCAATGGATACACTCACTCAATGGACACACTCACTCACTGGACTCACTCATTCACCAGGCACTCACACCACTCACTCACTCACTCACTCACCTCACTCACTCACTCACTCACTCACTCACTCACTCACTCACTCACTCACTGGACTCACTCACTCATTCACTGTTTTCACTCACTGGACACACTCACTCACTAGACACACTCACTCACTCACTCACTCACTCACTCACTCACTCACTCACTCACTCACTCACTCACTCATGCACTGGACATACTCACTCACGCACTGGACACCCTCACTCACTCACTCACTCACTGGACACACTCACTCACTCATTCACTGGACACACTCATTCACTGGACACACTCATTCACTCACTGTTTTCACTCACTAGACACACTCACTCAATGGACTCACTCACTCACTGGACACACTCACTCACTGGACACACTCACTGGACTCACTCACTCACTGTACACACTCACTCACTGGACTCACTCATTCACTCACTGGACTCACTCACTGGACACACTCACTCACTTACTCACTGGACACACTCACTCACTGAACACACTCACTCACTGGACACACTCACTCACTGGACACACTCACTCAATGGACACACTCACTCACTGGACACACTCACTGGATACACTCACTCAATGGACACACTCACTCATTCACTCACTCACTCACTCACTCACTCACTCACTCACTCACTGGACTCACTCACTCATTCACTGTTTTCACTCACTGGACACACTCACTCACTAGACACACTCACTCACTGTACACACTCACTCACTCACTCACTCACTCACTCACTCACTCACTCACTCACTCACTCACTCACTCACTGGACTCACTCACTCACTGTTTTCACTCACTAGACACACTCACTCACTGGACACACTCACTCACTGGACACACTCACTGGACTCACTCACTCACTGTACACACTCACTCACTGGACTCACTCATTCACTCACTGGACTCACTCACTCACTGGACTCACTCACTGGACTCACTCACTCACTGGACTCACTCATTCACTGGACTCACTCACTCACTCACTCACTCACTCACTCACTCACTCACTCACTCACTCACTCACTCACTCACTCACTCACTCACGCACTGGACATACTCACTCACGCACTGGACACCCTCACTCACTCACTCACTCACTGGACACACTCACTCACTCATTCACTGGACACACTCATTCACTGGACACACTCATTCACTCACTGTTTTCACTCACTAGACACACTCACTCAATGGACTCACTCACTCACTGGACACACTCACTCACTGGACACACTCACTGGACTCACTCACTCACTACACACTCACTCACTGGACTCACATTCACTCACTGGACTCACTCACTGGACACACTCACTCACTGAACACACTCACTCACTGGACACACTAACTCAATGGACACACTCACTCAATGGACACACTCACTCACTGGACACACTCACTCACTGGACACACTCACTGGATACACTCACAATGGACACATTCACTCACTCACTCACTCACTCACACACTCACTCAATGGACTCACTCACTCACTGGACACACTCACTCACTGGACTCACTCCTCACTGGACTCACTCACTCACTGGACTCACTCACTCAATGGATACACTCACGCACTGGACACCCTCACTCACTCACTCACTCACTGGACACACTCACTCACTCATTCACTGGACACACTCATTCACTGGACACACTCATTCACTCACTGGACACACTCACTCAATGGACTCACCACTCACTCACTCACTCACTGGACTCACTCACTCACTCACTCACTCAATGGACTCATCTTTCACCACACTCACTCACTCACTCACTCACTCACTCACTCACTCACTCACTCACTCACTCACTCACTCACTCACTCACTCACTCACTCACTCACTCACTGGACACATTCACTCACTGGACTCACTCATTCACTGGACTCACTCACTCACTCACTCACTCACTCACTCACTCACGCACTGGACACACTCACTCACGCACTGGACACCCTCATTCACTCACTCACTGGACACCCTCACTCACTCATTCACTGGACACACTCATTCACTGGACACACTCATTCACTGGACACACTCATTCACTGGACACACTCACTCACTGGACACACTCACTCACTCACTCACTCATCACTCACTCACTCACTCACTCACTCACTCACTCACTCACTCACTCACTGTTTTCACTCACTAGACACACTCACTCACTGGACTCACTCACTCAATGGACTCACTCACTCACTGGACACACTCACTGGACTCACTCACTCACTGGACTCACTCACTCAATGGACACACTCACTCAATAGACTCACTGGACTCACTCACTCACTGGACTCAATGGACTCACTCACTCACTCACTCACTCAATGGACTCACTCACTCAATGGACTCACTCACTCAATGGACTCACTCACTCAATGGACTCACTCACTCAATGGACACACTCACCAATGGACACTCACTCACTCACTCACTCACTGGACTCACTCACTCACTCACTCACTCACTCACTCACTCACTCACTCACTCACTCACTCACTCACTCACTCAATGGACTCACTCACTCAATGGACTCACTCACTCAATGGTCTCACTCACTCAATGGACTCACTCACTCACTCACTCACTCACTCACTCACTCACTCACTCACTCACTCACTCACTCACTCACTCACTGGACTCACTCATTCACTGGACTCACTCATTCACTGGACTCACTCATTTCACTCACTCACTCACTCACTCACTCACTCACTCACTCACTCACTCACTCACTCACGCACTGGACACACTCACTCACACACTGGACACCCTCACTCACTCACTCACTCACTGGACACACTCACTCACTCATTCACTGGACACACTCATTCACTGGACACACTCATTCACTGGACACACTCATTCACTCACTGTTTTCACTCACTAGACACACTCACTCACTGGACACACTCACTCACTGGACACACTCACTGGACACACTCACTGGACTCACTCACTGGACTCACTGGACTCACTCACTGGACACACTCACTCACTTACTCACTGGACACACTCACTCACTGAACACACTCACTCACTGGACACACTCACTCACTGGACACACTCACTCAATGGACACACTCACTCACTGGACACACTCACTGGATTCACTCACTCAATGGATACACTCACTCAATGGACACACTCACTCACTGGACTCACTCACTCAATTGACTCACTCACTCAATGGACACACTCACTCAATGGACACACTCACTCAATGGACACACTCACTCAATGGACTCACTCACTCACTCACTCACGCACTGGACACACTCACTCACGCACTGGACACCCTCATTCACTCACTCACTGGACACACTCACTCACTCATTCACTGGACACACTCATTCACTGGACACACTCATTCACTGGACACACTCATTCACTGGACACACTCACTCACTGGACACACTCTCTCAGTCATTCACTCACGCACTGGACACCCTCACTCACTCACTCACTGGACACACTCACTCATTCATTGGACACACTCACTCACTAGACTCACTCACTCACTCACTCACTCACTCACTCACTCACTCACTGTTTTCACTCACTAGACACACTCACTCACTGGACTCACTCACTCAATGGACTCACTCACTCACTCACTCACTCACTCACTCACTCACTCAGTCACTCACTCACTCACTCACTCACTCACTCACTCACTCACTCACTCACTCACTCACTCACTCACTGGACTCACTCACTCATTCACTGTTTTCACTCACTGGACACACTCACTCACTAGACACACTCACTCACTGGACACACTCACTCACTCACTCACTCACTCACTCACTCACTCACTCACTCACTCACTCACTGGACTCACTCACTCACTGTTTTCACTCACTAGACACACTCACTCACTGGACACACTCACTCACTGGACACACTCACTGGACTCACTCACTCACTGTACACACTCACTCACTGGACTCACTCATTCACTCACTGGACTCACTCATTCACTCACTGGACTCACTCACTGGACTCACTCACTCACTGGACTCACTCATTCACTGGACTCACTCACTCACTCACTCACTCACTCACTCACTCACTCCACGCACTGGACATACTCACCACGCACTGGACACCCTCACTCACTCACTCACTCACTGGACACACTCACTCACTCATTCACTGGACACACTCATTCACTGGACACACTCATTCACTCACTGTTTTCACTCACTAGACACACTCACTCAATGGACTCACTCACTCACTGGACACACTCACTCACTGGACACACTCACTGGACTCACTCACTCACTGTACACACTCACTCACTGGACTCACTCATTCACTCACTGGACTCACTCACTGGACACACTCACTCACTTACTCACTGGACACACTCACTCACTGAACACACTCACTCACTGGACACACTCACTCACTGGACACACTCACTCAATGGACACACTCACTCACTGGACACACTCACTGGATACACTCACTCAATGGACACACTCACTCACCACCACTCACTCACTCACTCACTCACTCACTCACTCACCACTCACTCACTCATTCACTGGACACACTCATTCACTGGACACACTCATTCACTGGACACACTCACTCACTGGACACACTCTCTCACTCATTCACTCACTCACTGGACACCCTCACTCACTCACTCACTCACTCACTCACTCACTCACTCACTCACTCACTCACTCACTCACTCACTTACTCACTGGACTCACTCATTCACTGGACTCACTCATTCACTGGACTCACTTATTTCATTTACTTACTCACCACTCACTACTCACCACTCACTCACTCACGCACTGGACACACTCACTCACACACTGGACACCCTCACTCACTCACTCACTCACTGGACACACTCACTCACTCATTCACTGGACACACTCATTCACTGGACACACTCATTCACTGGACACACTCATTCACTCACTGTTTTCACTCACTAGACACACTCACTCACTGGACACACTCACTCACTGGACACACTCACTGGACACACTCACTGGACTCACTCACTGGACTCACTGGACTCACTCACTGGACACACTCACACACTTACTCACTGGACACACTCACTCACTGAACACACTCACTCACTGGACACACTCACTCACTGGACACACTTCACTCAATGGACACACTCACTCACTGGACTTACTACTCACTGGATTCACTCACTCAATGGATACACTCACTCAATGGACACACTCACTCACTGGACTCACTCACTCAATTGACTCACTCACTCAATGGACACACTCACTCAATGGACACACTCACTCAATGGACACACTCACTCAATGGACTCACTCACTCACTCACTCACGCACTGGACACACTCACTCACGCACTGGACACCCTCATTCACTCACTCACTGGACACACTCACTCACTCATTCACTGGACACACTCATTCACTGGACACACTCATTCACTGGACACACTCATTCACTGGACACACTCACTCACTGGACACACTCTCAGTCATTCACTCCGCACTGGACACCCTCACTCACTCACTCACTGGACACACTCACTCAATGGATTTACTCCTCACTAGACTTACTTACTCACTTACTCCCTCACTTACTTACTTACTCACTTACTTACTCTCCTCACTGTTTACTCACTAGACACACTCACTCACTGGACTCACTCACTCTCAATGGACTCCTCACTCACTCACTCACTGCTCACTCACTCACTCACTCACTCACTCACTCACTCAGTCACTCACTCACTTACTTATTTACTTACTTACTTACTTCATTTACTATTGGATTTTACTTTATTTCCATTGACTTACTTATTTCATTGGATTTACTTATTTCATTTACTTACTTACTTATTTACTTACTTCATTTACTTACTTACTTACTTACTTACTTACTTACGCATTGACATACTTTACTACATTGGATACACTTACCACTACTCACTACTGGACACCTACCACTATTCACTGGACACATCTGGTCCACTGGACACATCTATTCATTGGACACACTCATTCACCCACTGTTTTCACCACTATCACACCACACTGGACACATTCACTACTGACACATCACTTGACATAATTTCATTGACTTACTCACTGACTTACTGGACCTTTACCACTTGACACACTTTACTACCTTTCACTGGACACACCACTCATTGAACACATCACTCACTGACACACTCACTCACTGGACACACTCACTAATGGACACTCACTCACTGGACACACTCACTGGATTCACTCACTCAATGGATACACTCACACAATGGACACACTCATCTCACTGGACTCATCACTCAATTGACTCACTCACTCAATGGACACACTTACCAATGGACACACTCACTCAATGGACACACTCACTAACGGACTCACCACCACCACCACGCACTGGACACACTCACTCACGCACTGACACCTCATTCACTCACCACTGGACACACTCACTACACTCATTCACTGGACACACACCATTCACTGGACACACTCATTCACTGGACACACTCATTCACTGGACACACTCACCACTGGACACACTCCCTCGCCAGTCATTCACTCACGCACTGGACACCCTCACTCACTCACTCACTGGACACACTCACTCATTCATTGGACACACTCACTCACTAGACTCACTCACTCACTCACTCACTCACTCACTCACTCACTCACTCACTCACTCACTGGACACACTCACTCACTCATTCACTGGACACACTCATTCACTGGACACACTCATTCACTCACTGTTTTCACTCACTAGACACACTCACTCAATGGACTCACTCACTCACTCACTCACTCACTCACTCACTCACTCACTCACTCAATGGACTCACTCACTCAATGGACTCACTCTTTCACCAGGCACTCACTCACTCACTCACTCACTCACTCACTCACTCACTCACTCACTCACTCACTCACTCACTCACTCACTCACTCACTCACTCACTCACTGGACACATTCACTCACT
>NC_060177.1:40813432-41022833 GCF_021184085.1 Oncorhynchus gorbuscha | reverse complement strand
TCTTATATTGTCTTGTCATTTTGCTTTTCCTTCTGTTCGTTTTCCCCCTGCTGGTCTTTTTAGGTTCGTTCCCTTTTTTCTCTCTCCCTCCCTCTCTCTCTTCTCTCTATCGTTCCGTTCCTGCTCCCAGCTGTTCCTATTCCCCTAATCAATCATTTAGTCTTCCACACCTGTTCCCTATCTTTCCCCTGATTAGAGTCCCTATTTCTCCCCTTGTTTTCCGTTTCTGTCCTGTCGGATCCTTGTATATTGTTCACCGTGCTGTGTCTTTGTATCGTCCTGTCGTGTCGTGTTTCCCCAGATGCTGCGTGGTGAGCAGGTGTCTGAGTCTGCTACGGTCAAGTGCCTTCCCGAGGCAACCTACAGTTTATGATCGAGTCTCAGTCTGTTCTCGTCATTACGAGTGGAATTGTTTTTTATGCTTTATTTACCGCTCCGATTTGTCTAGGAGTATTGCATATTTCCTTTACTGGATTAAAGACTCTGTTTTCGCCAAGTCGCTTTTGGGTCCTCATTCACCTGCATAACAGAAGGATCCGACCAAAGAATGGACCCAGCGACTACAGACGCTCGTAACACTGCCGTCGAGATCCAAGGAGCCATGCTCGGCAGACACGAGCAGGAATTGTCTGCTGCTCGTCATGCCGTGGAGAACCTGGCCGCTCAGGTTTCCGACCTCTCTGGACAGTTCCAGAGTCTTCGTCTCGTGCCACCTGTTACTTCCTGGTCTGCCGAGCCTCTGGAACCTAGGGTTAATAACCCACCTTGTTACTCCGGGCAGCCCACGGAGTGCCGCTCCTTTCTCACCCAGTGTGATATTGTGTTCTCTCTCCAACCCAACACATACTCTAGAGAGAGAGCTCGGGTTGCTTACGTCATATCACTCCTTACTGGCCGGGCTCGAGAGTGGGGCACAGCTATCTGGGAGGCAAGGGCTGATTGTTCAAACAATTACCAGAACTTTAAAGAGGAGATGATTCGGGTTTTTGACCGTTCAGTTTTTGGTAGGGAGGCTTCTAGGGCCCTGGCTTCCCTATGCCAAGGTGATCGATCCATAACGGATTACTCTATAGAGTTTCGCACTCTTGCTGCCTCTAGTGACTGGAACGAGCCGGCGCTGCTCGCTCGTTTTCTGGAGGGACTCCACGCAGTGGTTAAAGATGAGATTCTCTCCCGGGAGGTTCCTTCCAGTGTGGACTCTTTGATTGCTCTCGCCATCCGCATAGAACGACGGGTAGATCTTCGTCACCAAGCTCGTGGAAGAGAGCTCGCGTCAACGGTGTTTCCCTGCTCCGCATCGCAACCATCTCCCTCCTCTGGCTCAGAGACTGAGCCCATGCAGCTGGGAGGTATTCGCATCTCGACTAAGGAGAGGGAACGGAGGATCACCAACCGCCTGTGCCTCTATTGCGGACTTGCTGGACATTTTGTCAATTCATGTCCAGTAAAAGCCAGAGCTCATCAGTAAGCGGAGGGCTACTGGTGAGCGCTACTACTCAGGTCTCTCCATCTAGATCCTGTACTACTATGTCGGTCCATCTACGCTGGACCGGTTCGGTGCTACATGCAGTGCCTTGATAGACTCTGGGGCTGAGGGTTGTTTCATGGACGAAGCATGGGCTCGGAAACATGACATTCCTTTCAGACAGTTAGACAAGCCTACGCCCATGTTCGCCTTAGATGGTAGTCATCTTCCCAGTATCAGATTTGAGACACTACCTTTAACCCTCACAGTATCTGGTAACCACAGTGAGACTATTTCTTTTTTGATTTTTCGTTCACCTTTTACACCTGTTGTTTTGGGTCATCCCTGGCTAGTATGTCATAATCCTTCTATTAATTGGTCTAGTAATTCTATCCTATCCTGGAACGTTTCTTGTCATGTGAAGTGTTTAATGTCTGCCATCCCTCCCATTTCTTCTGTCCCCACTTCTCAGGAGGAACCTGGCGATTTGACAGGAGTGCCGGAGGAATATCATGATCTGCGCACGGTCTTCAGTCGGTCCCGAGCCAACTCCCTTCCTCCTCAACGGTCGTATGATTGTAGTATTGATCTCCTTCCGGGGACCACTCCTCCTCGGGGTAGACTATACTCTCTGTCGGCTCCCGAACGTAAGGCTCTCGAGGATTATTTGTCTGTGTCTCTTGACGCCGGTACCATAGTGCCTTCTTCCTCTCCGGCCGGGGCGGGGTTTTTTTTTGTTAAGAAAAGGACGGTACTCTGCGCCCCTGCGTGGATTATCGAGGGCTGAATGACATAACGGTTAAGAATCGTTATCCGCTTCCCCTTATGTCATCAGCCTTCGAGATTCTGCAGGGAGCCAGGTGCTTTACTAAGTTGGACCTTCGTAACGCTTACCATCTCGTGCGCATCAGAGAGGGGGACGAGTGGAAAACGGCGTTTAACACTCCGTTAGGGCATTTTGATTACCGGGTTCTGCCGTTTGGTCTCGCCAATGCGCCAGCTGTTTTTCAGGCATTAGTTAATGATGTTCTGAGAGACATGCTGAACATCTTTGTTTTTGTCTACCTTGACGATATCCTGATTTTTTCACCGTCACTCGAGATTCATGTTCAGCACGTTCGACGTGTTCTCCAGCGCCTTTTAGAGAATTGTCTCTACGTGAAGGCTGAGAAGTGCTCTTTTCATGTCTCCTCCGTTACTTTTCTCGGTTCCGTTATTTCCGCTGAAGGCATTCAGATGGATTCCGCTAAGGTCCAAGCTGTCAGTGAGTGGCCCGTTCCAAGGTCACGTGTCGAGTTGCAGCGCTTTCTAGGTTTCGCTAATTTCTATCGGCGTTTCATTCGTAATTTCGGTCAAGTTGCTGCCCCTCTCACAGCTCTTACTTCTGTCAAGACGTGTTTTAAGTGGTCCGGTTCCGCCCAGGGAGCTTTTGATCTTCTAAAAGAACGTTTTACGTCCGCTCCTATCCTCGTTACTCCTGACGTCACTAGACAATTCATTGTCGAGGTTGACGCGTCAGAGGTAGGCGTGGGAGCCATTCTATCCCAGCGCTTCCAGTCTGACGATAAGGTTCATCCTTGCGCTTATTTTTCTCATCGCCTGTCGCCATCTGAACGCAACTATGATGTGGGTAACCGCGAACTGCTCGCCATCCGCTTAGCCCTAGGCGAATGGCGACAGTGGTTGGAGGGGGCGACCGTTCCTTTTGTCGTTTGGACAGACCATAAGAACCTTGAGTACATCCGTTCTGCCAAACGACTTAATGCTCGTCAAGCTCGTTGGCCGTTGTTTTTCGCTCGTTTCGAGTTTGTGATTTCTTACCGTCCGGGTAGCAAGAACACCAAGCCTGATGCCTTATCCCGTCTTTTTAGTTCTTCTGTGGCTTCTACTGATCCCGAGGGGATTCTTCCTTATGGGCGTGTTGTCGAGGTGACAGTCTGGGGAATTGAAAGACAGGTTAAGCAAGCACTCACGCACACTGCGTCGCCGCGCGCTTGTCCTAGTAACCTTCTTTTCGTTCCTGTTTCTACTCGTCTGGCTGTTCTTCAGTGGGCTCACTCTGCCAAGTTAGCTGGTCATCCCGGCGTTCGAGGCACTCTTGCTTCTATTCGCCAGCGCTTTTGGTGGCCGACTCAGGAGCGTGACACGCGCCGTTTCGTGGCTGCTTGTTCGGACTGCGCGCAGACTAAGTCAGGTAACTCTCCTCCTGCCGGTCGTCTCAGACCGCTTCCCATTCCTTCTCGACCATGGTCTCACATCGCCCCTAGACTTCATTACCGGTCTGCCTTTGTCTGCGGGGAAGACTGTGATTCTTACGGTTGTCGATAGGTTCTCTAAGGCGGCACATTTCATTCCCCTCGCTAAACTTCCTTCCGCTAAGGAGACGGCACAAATCATCATCGAGAATGTGTTCAGAATTCATGGCCTCCCGTTAGACGCCGTTTCAGACAGAGGCCCGCAATTCACGTCACAGTTTTGGAGGGAGTTCTGTCGTTTGATTGGTGCGTCCGTCAGTCTCTCTTCCGGGTTTCATCCCCAGTCTAACGGTCAAGCAGAGAGGGCCAATCAGACGATTGGTCGCATACTACGCAGCCTTTCTTTCAGAAACCCTGCGTCTTGGGCAGAACAGCTCCCCTGGGCAGAATACGCTCACAACTCGCTTCCTTCGTCTGCTACCGGGTTATCTCCGTTTCAGAGTAGTCTGGGTTACCAGCCTCCTCTGTTCTCATCCCAGCTTGCCGAGTCCAGCGTTCCCTCCGCTCAAGCGTTTGTCCAACGTTGTGAGCGCACCTGGAGGAGGGTGAGGTCTGCACTTTGCCGTTACAGGGCACAGACTGTGAGAGCCGCCAATAAACGTAGGATTAAGAGTCCAAGGTATTGTTGCGGCCAGAGAGTGTGGCTTTCCACTCGCAACCTTCCTCTTACGACAGCTTCTCGTAAGTTGACTCTGCGGTTCATTGGTCCGTTCCGTGTCTCCCAGGTCGTCAATCCTGTCGCTGTGCGACTGCTTCTTCCGCGACATCTTCGTCGCGTCCATCCTGTCTTCCATGTCTCCTGTGTCAAGCCCTTTCTTCGCACCCCCGTTCGTCTTCCCTCCCCCCTCCCGTCCTTGTCGAGCGCACCTATTTACAAGGTACGTAGGATCATGGACATGCGTTCTCGGGGACGGGGTCACCAATACTTAGTGGATTGGGAGGGTTACGGTCCTGAGGAGAGGAGTTGGGTTCCGTCTCGGGACGTGCTGGACCGTTCACTGATTGATGATTTCCTCCGTTGCCGCCAGGATTCCTCCTCGAGTGCGCCAGGAGGCGCTCGGTGAGTGGGGGGTACTGTCATGTTTTGTCTTATATTGTCTTGTCATTTTGCTTTTCCTTCTGTTCGTTTTCCCCCTGCTGGTCTTTTTAGGTTCGTTCCTTTTTTCTCTCTCCCTCCCTCTCTCTCTTCTCTCTATCGTTCCGTTCCTGCTCCCAGCTGTTCCTATTCCCCTAATCAATCATTTAGTCTTCCACACCTGTTCCCTATCTTTTCCCCTGATTAGAGTCCCTATTTCTCCCCTTGTTTTCCGTTTCTGTCCTGTCGGATCCTTGTATATTGTTCACCGTGCTGTGTCTTTGTATCGTCCTGTCGTGTCGTGTTTCCCTCAGATGCTGCGTGGTGAGCAGGTGTCTGAGTCTGCTACGGTCAAGTGCCTTCCCGAGGCAACCTACAGTTTATGATCGAGTCTCCAGTCTGTTCTCGTCATTACGAGTGGAATTGTTTTTTATGCTTTATTTACCGCTCCGATTTGTCTAGGAGTATTGCATATTTCCTTTACTGGATTAAAGACTCTGTTTTCGCCAAGTCGCTTTTGGGTCCTCATTCACCTGCATAACACATTCACGCAGATGGGCAGGGACCCTGGGCATCTTTCTTTTGGTGTTTTTCAGTCAGTAGAAAGGCCTCTTTAGTGTCCTAAGTTTTCATAACTGTGACCTTAATTGCCTATCGTTTTTAAGCTGCTAGTGTCTTAACGACCGTTCCACAGGTGCATGTTCATTAATTGTTTATGGTTCATTGAACAAGCATGGGAAACAGTGTTTAAACCCATTACAAGTTTGACTCGAGTCCAAGTCATATGACTCAAATCCACACCACTGGTAATTTCTGGGATTGCAAATTTTTTCTGAAATTAATAAGAAATATCAAGTGAACTTTACTCCACTTCTCAAAAAGGTTGGGGAAGAATTAGATAGATGGCGGTATTTACCAGTTTCTCTAATTGGGTGGGTCAATTGTGTAAAGATGAAAAAATCGTATGCATTGTACCGTTCTGTAATTTTCACGTTAGTTTTTGATTAGATAATTTTTTACTTTACTTCCTTAACTCTATTTCTTGAACTGCGTTGTTGGTTAAGGGCTTGTAAGTAATAATTTCACTTTGTATTCGGGGGGCAGGTGACAAATAACATGTTATTTGATTCAAAATCTACCAGTGATAAACTGTAGCTGGAGAGAAAGTGGGTATAAGGTTTAATTTATTACATGTACTCTGTTCTACAAGCTCTGATGGGGAATGATGAAGCTCTGAAGGTTTCCATAAAGTGGTATGATGACCTTGATCTCATTTTTAGGCTAAGCAATGGGGAAACATCTTTTTAGATGCTCAGCTTCTTTCATTTAACACAAGCCACAAGTTGATGCAAATCAATATTTTACATAGAGTCTACTTTACACCAGATAGACTGTATTAGACACATTCTAGGGAGAGAAGGGTTTTGTATGATGTGCTCCCATGTAGCCTGTTGTTTTGTGTATGTGGAGGGAAAGGGGAGTGGTGGGAATAACTTGCCATTATCTGATTGTCATGTTTTGCTGATGATTGTTTAATTGTAAAATATATATATATATATTTATATATATATTGGGGCCATGTATCGCGAGAGATATATATATATATACAGTGGGGGGGAACAAGTATTTGATACACTGCCCCGATTTTACAAAGCACAAAGCATGTAGAGGTCTTTAATTTTTATCATAAGTCCACATCAACTGTGTGAGACGGAATCTAACAAAAAACAGACAAAAATCCAGAAAATCACATTGTATGATTTTTAAGTAATTAATTTGCATTTTATTGCATGACACAAGTATTTGATACATCAGAAAAGCAGAACTTAATATAATATCCCTCCAAAGATTTTCTATTGGGTTCAGGTCTGGATTCTGGCTAGGCCACTCCAGGACCTTGAGATGCTTCTTACGGAGCCACTCCTTAGTTGCCATGGCTGTGTGTTTCGGGTTGTTGTCATGCTGGAACCCAGCCACGACCCATATTCAATGCTCTTACTGAGGGAGGGAGGTTGTTGTCCAAGATCTCGCGATACATGGCCCCATCCATCCTCCCCTCAATACGGTGCAGTCGTCCTGTCCCCTTTGCAGAAAAGCATCCCCAAATAATTTTTCCACCTCCATGCTTCACGTTTGGGATGGTGTTCTTTGGGTTGTACTCATCCTTCTTCTTCTGCCAAACACGGCGAGTGGAGTTTAAACCAAAAGCTCTATTTTTGTCTCATCAGACCACATGACCTTCTCCCATTCCTCCTCTGGATCATCCAGATGGTCATTGGCAAACTTTAGACGGGCCTGGACATGCGTTGGCTTGAGCAGGGGATCTTGCGTGCGCTGCCGGATTTTAATCCATGATGGCGTAGTGTGTTATTAATGGTTTTCTTTGAGATTGTGGTCCCAGCTCTCTTCAGGTCATTGACCAGGTCCTGCCGTGTAGTTCTGGGCTGATCCCTCACCTTCCTCATGATCATTGATGCCCACGAGGTGAGATCTTGCATGGAACCCCAGACCGAGGATGATTGACCGTCATCTTGAACTTCTTCCATTTTCTAATAATTGCGCCAACAATTGTTGCCTTCTCACCAAGCTGTTTGCCTTTTGTCCTGTAGCCCATCCCAGCCTTGTGCAGGTCTACAATTGAACCCTTATGTCCTTACACAGCTCTCTGGTCTTGGCCATAGTGGAGAGGTTGGAGTCTGTTTGATTGAATGTGTGGACAGGTTTCTTTTATACAGAAAACTAGTTCAAACAGGTGCAGTTAATATATGTAATGAGTGGAGAACAGCGGGGCTTCTTAAAGAAAAACTAACAGGTCTGTGAGAGACGGAATTCTTACTGGTTGGTAGGTGATCAAATACTTATGTCATGCAATAAAATGCAAATTAATTACTTAAAAATCATACAATGTAATTTTCTGTATTTTTTTTTAAAATTTCCGTCCCTCACAATTGAAGTGTACCTATGATAAAAAATGACAGACCTCTACATGCATTGTAAGTAGGAAAACCTGCTAAATCGGCAGTGTATCAAATACATTACATTTACATTTAAGTCATTTAGCAGACGCTCTTATCCAGAGCGACTTACAAATTGGTGCATTCACCTTATGACATCCAGTGGAACAGTCACTTTACAATAGTGCATCTAAATCTTAAGGGGGGGGGGGGGGGGGGGGGGTGGGAATACTTATCCTATCCTAGGTATTCCTTAAATACTTGGTCTCCCCACTGTATAGTATCAATCATGCCCACAGTCATGCCTATTTGCCCACTAACACGGAACAGCTGGCAGCACCCATCTAAATGACCAGAGCATGCAATAAGTGTGAAATATTAAGCCCATTTCTCTTTAGAGACAGCATACCTACCCAATTGATTAATTAGCATGCAGAGCCTCAGACTATGCAAAAATATAACATTTTATAGTATGTGACATTTTGAAAATGTTGTATGCTTTAAATGCCAGGATGTCATACTCTTTTCGGCTTTTCATTTCTAATTCGCTGCACACTGTTGAGGAAGAAAAGCATCATTTCAGACCACGTGTGTTTGACAACAGCTGATAATCAACTGGTAATTCGATTAGAGGACGGGCTGTAGCCAAATGAACAAATGGTGGGAAACGACACATTTGCCCATTAGATGATGCGTTCTCAGTATAGGTAAGCCTAGTATGTTGATATTTGGTGCTTAATGCATACATTTTTACTGAACAGTGGATTCTAAATAGTATGAAGTATGATTAGTACTTACACAGGGAAATGTCATTTTAGTAAGTAGTAGGCAGGACAGATTTCAGACCAGCCAACGACTCATACAAGACATTGTCACCAATGTTATGTTGAAAGAACGAGACCTCTTTTTATACGGCTTGGGTTTTTTCCAACTCAAACATTGTACAGACTTAGGTTCTCTTGGTTGATGAATAAAGGCCCACTACAGTTAGTTGAGTTGGTTAGTTTACATCATACACTTGCCGGTTATGAATGCCAGTTGGATAACAAGTGTTTGTAATGACGGAATGATGAATTGTAAATAACCTTGACCTTTTAAAATAACATTTTCACATATCTCCTTTCTCGCTCTCTATCTTGTCTCTTCATCTCGCTCTTTCTCTATCCCCCTCCTCTCTTTCTACTTCCTTCCTTTCTCCTCTTTCTTTTTCTCGCAGATAAACTGAAGAAGCAGTTGGAGTTGCATAGGATGCAGAGAGCCGCTCACGGTACATTGTCTTCCTAATGGTCAGAATGTGCATTTCTCCTCATCCGCAGTTAATTAGTTAGCCCAGAGCCAAACAATAGGAGGATAGTTTGGTCACACTGCCCATAATGGTAATTCAAACTTAATGGAGGTAAGTTTGCCAATTAAATATTCTTGATTCAAAACCTACACCCCAGCCCCATCTATTCACTTGTGAATCCAAGATGGCTTTTAGCAGACATGTGCTAAGGGAATAGAGGAAAAACAGACATTGTGGGAAGTTTTCATCCAGCAGAACTTAATTATAATTCTCTTGGACCAATGATTTAGTTGAATGTGACTGAAACATTGCCTGGACCAATTGAACCGGAATCAGCATACTCAATGGGCGTACATGACCACAATTGTTAGCCCCTATTTAAAAAATAATGTAGTAGAGACCTGCGATCTGAATTCCAGAGGACTGGAAACACGACTGGGTGGCAGAACTTTGACTGTACGTTTCATCCCCGTCGACTGACGAGAGGTCTGACGAGAGCAAGTCGGTTCCAAGTTTACAAACATTTCCCTCGGGTTCAGACGCCAAAGGTTTGTCTTGTTATTTGAGTTCCGAAGCATCAGAGAACACTCGGAACAGGCAGGCTTCCATTATTCGAATACAGTATGTTGACTTCTCAGGAAATTACGGCCACGAGCAAGCACACACACTCTACATTCTTGTGATTCTATTCTAGACATGTTTTGAAACATGTCTCTGTGTGTGTGTGTGTGTGTGTGTGTGTGTGTGTGTGTGTGTGTGTGTGTGTGTGTGTGTGTGTGTGTGTGTGTGTGTGTGTGTGTGTGTGTGTGTGTGTGTGTGTGTGTGTGTGTGTGTGTGTGTGTGTGTGTGTGTGTGTGTGTGTGTAGACTGAGAGAAGAACATAATTTATTTCATTTCCCCACATATACATAGGTGTCACTGTTAGCCCAGCAGAGGTAGAGGAGGTAGACCCTGTGGAAGAAAACATCCGCAGACAGATGGATGAGGAGAAGAAGAGGTAAGTAGGCTGCAGTATGTGTATTTCAGAAACACAGACAAATGGGTTGATGTGCTTGTATGTGCCATTACACACATTATACAGTGCTTTCAGAAAGTATTCACACCCCTTGACTTTTTTCCCATTTTGTTGTTATAAAGTGAGATTAATATTGATTTAATTGTCATTATTTTGTCAACGATCTACACAAAAAATACTCTAATGTCAAAGTGGAAGAAAAATCTAAAATGTGTAAAAATATATGAAAATAAAACAATGTATCTTGATTACGTAAGTATTGAACCCCCTAACACATGTTAGAATCACCTTTGGCAGCGATTCCATACCTGAATCTTGCAATATTTTCCCATTATTCTTTTCAAAATTCTTCAAGCTCTGTCAAATTGGTTGTTGATCATTGTTAGACTGGATTTGCCCCAAACATAACACTTTGTATTCAGGATAAAAAGTGTTTGCAGTATTACTTTAGTGCCTTGTTGCAAACAGGATGCATGTTTTGGAATATTTGTATTCCTTTTCAGTTTGTCAATTAGGTTAGTATCGTGGAGTAACTACAATGTTGTTGATCCATCCTCAGTTTTCTCCTATCACAACCATTAAACTCTGTAACTGTTTTAAAATCACCATTGATTGGTCTCTTGGTGAAATCCCTGAGCGGTGTCCTTCCTCTCAGGCAACTGAGTTGTATCTTTCTAGTGACTGGGTGTATTGATACTCCATCCAAAGTGGAATTAATAACTTCACCATGCTCAAAGAGATATTCAATGTGTGTTTTTTTTTACCCATCCACCAATAGGTGCCCTTCTTTGCGAGGCATTGGAAAACCTCCCTGGCCTTTATGGTTGAATCTGTCTTCGAAATTCACTGCTTGACTGAGGGACCTTACAGATAATTATATTTGTGGGGTACAGAGATGAGGTAGCCATTAAAAACTCTGTTTAAACACTGTTATTGAATACAGAGTGAGTGACTTGTTAAGCAAATGTTTACTCCCAAACTTAATTACTTATTGACATTTCAGCTTTCATTTTTTCATTTAGAAATAATTTGTAAAAAAAATGTTTTAACGTAATTCCACTTTGACATTATGGGATATTGTGTTTAGGCCAGTGACAAAAATGTTTAATGTAATAATTTTTAAATTCAAGGTGTGTGAATACTTTCTGAAGGCATTGTATGTGCATTGGGTGCATATGTTGTGAGGTCCATTGTAATTGCCAGTATTTCATAATTCCTCATAAAGTATAGAGCCTAACACATACATGGATCAAAGGTTATGAACCAAGGTATGTACTGGAGTGTTGGAGCGTCTGAGTTTGTAGGACTCCACTTTACTTGACTTTGATTCTCAGATCTAGAACCCCATGAAAAGTAATGTTTCACTTAATGTGCTTTATAACAAGTCAATCCGTCCACATAGATACAGAAGTATGGATTACTAGATATACAGTCAATGCATTCAATACCCTTGGTTTCTTGTCTCTTGTCAGTTACAAGAGCACCTTTGGCCATCTGAAAACACTGAAGATGGAGATTGAGCACCTGCAGCTGCTGCTGGAGCGGTCAAAGGTGAAGCTCCAGAGAGACTTCCAGGATTGGTGGAGCCAGGAGGCCGCCATGCTACAGGTGACCTTACTACCTCTCTTTGTCAGACGTCGTGGGATGCCACTTCATAAAGCTGTCGTAAGCGTAATGCTTGTCATAGCATTTCAAGACAGTTTATGGCAGTTTCTCACACTTTTAGGAGTGATGTGTGTGTGTGTCTCCTCGTGTCTATGTCTCTGTGTACGTGTGTGCGTGATCACTCCAATTGAGTATGCTGATGTGTACCTATAGTATTGTCGTGGAAATATTCAGTCAATAATATTTCTCAAATACCAGAGCCAGGGAGTTCAATTAGACTTTATTAGATAGTAATATAAGCCGAGCTGGTTCATGAAGCAAGTCCTTTCCAGTCTTGGCACATACTTCTTACATACTTCTTATACATTTTTCCTCCTTACCCATAGTAACTCCCCTTAATGTTATGGCCTAATATGTGCCTAATATGTGCTGTTGCTATGGTTACGCTTGGGTCATTCCAGAACATGGGTGTCCCTTACAGATGAGTTGCTATGGTCCTACATGCATGAACCTGTCTGTATTTTTGAGCTATTGGTGTGGCTCTACAGTTTCCATGCCCTAATATGAAACCAAACTAAATTTAGTGCAAGTATTTTTATCATTATTTTAACCACTGCTCTAGAGTTTTCCATGTATGGCAGACCAATCAAAACTCCTCTCAGAGTGTCCATCCCACTTCGGCGGAAGTCGGCTCCTCTCCTTGTTCTGGCGGCGTTCGGCAGTCGACGTCACCTGCTTTCTAGCCATCGCCGCTCCATTTTCTCATTGTTCCATTTGTTTTGGTTTGTTCCCTGCACACCTGGTTTACATTCTCTAATCACACTGCATGTATTTATTCCTCTGTTTTCCCCTTGTCTTTGTGTGAAATTGTTTTGTTACGTGTTTAGTGTGATGCGCCAGACTGTTTTTTCCCCCGGGTATTGTATTTTGACCCGTTGTATGCATTTGTCATACATTTGTATATTTGTGAGTGTTTTCGCTTATTGACTTTTGCCTGTGGCTGGAGGATTTTGGAAGCAGTTGCGTCTGTCTTTTGTGCTTTTGCCAAATAAAAGTGCGCCTGATCACAACTCACTGCTCTCCTGCACCTGACTTCGTACCAGTTGCGCACAACCTTGACATGTTGCCTTTTAGGCTCATAATTTAACAATTGTATTCTTATTTACAGATGGCATAAAAGTTTGTTCTTAAGGCACATGAAAGTTTACATGTTCGAGAAGGCATTTCTGCCCCCCAAAAACTGTTTTGATTAAAAGAAAAGTCAACGTTCAAGCGGCTCTCTCGTGATGTAGTGGCCCACGATATTTGCCTAGGTTCCTGAATTTGCCCTTATAAGTAACAAAAAATTTGATAATGTGTTTTTTACATTGGATAAAAGTAGAGACTCAGAGCTAGAACATGGTATATCATACACTGTAATTGAGGAACAATGGGAATGTAATTCTGCTTTGAAAGTTGTGTCATCGTCATCATATCTTGTGGAAGGATGAAATAGTATGAATAAATGAATCAAAATAACATTTTTTTATGAGAATATGTAAATCATTATTTGAATATGTTGGTAACCCGTTGTATAAAAGTGATAATGCCCTAACACCATGGCAATATATACTCCAAACACTGGCTTCTTGGGCATTCTCACTTAAATGCACAACAATACACACATCTAAATGTAAAAGAATGTAATTAAGATATATAGAAATATTTGGACGAGCAGTTATGGCAATTTATGTCAGCTGTTATGACATATTATGCCTCCTGAGTGGCGCACGGTCTAAGGCACTGCATCTCAGTGCAAGAAGTGTCACCACGGTTCCTGGTTTGAATCCAGACTGTATCACATCCGGCTATGAGTTGGAGTCCCATAGGGCGGCACACAATTGGCCCAACGTTGTCCGGGTTTGGTTTGTGATAGAATACATGAGGACACAGGAATGCGTGTGTGTATAGGTTTACCTGTCTCACTCACATCATCCCTTCTCACCAGGTCCCAGAGTCAGAGGGCATGGCTAGGGGTCAAAGTTCAATACGGACCAATCAGAGCTCCGAGTCGTCCTCTCCTAGCCATCCAATGACCAGGTGAGTCCAATCTGTATTCATTATATGAATAACTGACCTGGGATGTATTCAGTGAAGTGAAACATTAAAAATGTTCCAGATCGAAAGGTAATGAGTATAGATGACACAATTCCTATACCACCTGACAAATGTGCATATACAGTGGGGTCGGAAATTATTTACACCTTTTATAAAGATGAGCAATAATGACTGTTTAAAATAATTCAGAAACTGAGCTATATTTTATGTTAAAAAAAATTGGGAAATTATTTTATACTAATACAATTGCTTAGAGAAAGAGATGTTGCTGTAGCCAGCAGCATACCACCCTGCATACCACTGCTGGCTTGCTTCTGAAGCTAAGCAGGGTTGGTCCTGGTCAGTTCCTGGATGTGAGACCAGATGCTGGTGGAAGTGGTGTTGGAGGGCCAGTAGGAGGCACTCTTTCCTCTGGTCTAAAAAAATATTATCCCAATGCCCCAGGGACACTGCCCTGTGTCGGGTGCCGTCTTTCGGATGGGACGTTAAACGGGTGTCCTGACGCTCTGAGGTCATTTAAGATCCCATGGCACTTAGAGTAGGGGTGTTAACCCTGGTGTCCTGGCTAAATTCCCAATCTGGCCCTCAAACCATCACGGTCACCTAATAATCCCCAGTTTACAATTGGCTCATTCATTCCCCTCCTCTTCCCTGTAACTATTCCCCAGGTCGTTGCTGCAAATGAGAAAGTGTTCTCAGTCAACTTACCTGGTAAAATAACAGATAAATACAATTTTGTTAAACGAGTAATTACATTTTTTTCTCAAAGGTACGTTATCTGATGGGACCAGCTACAATTTTGAGTTCAGTCACATGCAAGTAAATTGATGCTTTTCACTGGCTGATTTGCATTTTGTGCTTGAGAACCCATTTAACTTAACGCTTGCTTATGTTCGCAAGTATGGCCCCCATGTTTATATTGGAGAAAGCAATGCATTTAACCTCTTGCTCCTACCCGACACGCAGGCGTCCCATCTAGACATCTGGAAATGCAAATGCACTACGCTAAATGCTAATAGCACTCGTTAAAACTCAAACGTTCATTGAAATACACATGCAGGGTACTGAATTAAAGCTACACTTGTTGTGAATCCAGGCAACAAGTCAGATTTTTAAAATGCTTTTCGGCGAAAGCATGAGAAGCTATTATCTGATAGCATGTAACACCCCAAAAGACCTGCAGGGGACGTAAACAAAATAATTAGCATAGTCGGCGCTACACAAAACGCACAAATAAAATATAAAACATTCATTACCTTTGACCATCTTCTTTGTTGGCACTCCTAGATGTCCCATAAACATCACTATTGGGTCTTTTTTTCGATTAAATCAGTCCATATATAGCCTAGATATCGATCTATGAAGACTGTGATCAAGGAAAAAAATAGCGTTTTATAACGTAATGTCATTTTTTTAAATTGAAAAGTTGACGATAAACTTTCACAAAACACATCTAAATACTTTTGTAATGCAACTTTAGGTATTAGTAAACGTTAATAAGCGATCAAATTGATCACGAGGCGATGTATATTCTATAGCTGTACGTCTGGAAATAATGCCCGGGTAAATCTCAACCAAAATATCCGGTCGGAGACCGGAAGAAAGGCGCTACCTTGTGCCCGTTTGACCAAGAAACAAATCGTAGGCAAATAACAAGACTGTTGACATCGTGTGGAAGCTGTAGGTATTGCAACCTCGGCCCCATTTAATGTGGTTCACATTCAACAATGGGTTCTAGTGGCGCATGGATATATTTTCGCCTTTTCAGTGATCAGATTTTCCTGCGCTTTTCGATGAAACGCACGTTCTGTTATAGTCACAGCCGTGATTTAACCAGTTTTATAAACGTCTGAGTGTTTTCTATCCACACATACTAATCATATGCATATACTATATTCCTGGCATGAGTAGCAGGGCGCTGAAATGTTGCGCGATTTTTAACAGAATGTTCGAAAAAGTAGGGGGTAGGAGTAACAGGTTAAGGAGCGACGCATTTCCTTCTGTAGCTCAGTTGGTAGAGCATGGCGCTTGTAACGCCAGGGTAGTGGGTTCGATCCCCGGGACCACCCATACGTAGAATGTATGCACACATGACTGTAAGTCGCTTTGGATAAAAGCGTCTGCTAAATGGCATATATTATTATTATATATATTTAAGTTGATAATGGTGTGGTTGGTTGTGAGAGAACTTGTCCAATAAATACATGGACTATATTTTTTGTAGTGTTACAGGTTTTGTTTTTTCTCCATTTTCACTTTTCGATTTCAAGGTTGATTCTGTTTAAGTGTGGACGTGCACTGATTGCAATCATCCACGTTGGTCAAGATGTCTTGCAGCTGTTGCCACGTTAATCAGTTGTTAGCTAGTATTTAAGAGCTGCAGAGCCAATGCTCCACTTGGCAGGTGTTTAACCTCTAGCATCGAGCAATCCCGTATCCGGGAGCGTAATCATAGCCTCAAGCTCATTACCATAACGCACGTTTCCTATTCATGAAAATCGCAAATGAAATGAAATAAATATATTCAAACACAAGCTTAGCCTTTTAACAACGCTGTCATCTCAGATTTTGAAAATATGCTTTTCAACCAAAGCTACACAAGCATTTGTGTAAGAGTATTGATAGCCTAGCATAGCATTAAGCCTAGCATTCAGCAGGCATTTTCACAAAAACAAGAAAAGCATTCAAATAAAATAATTTACCTTTTGAAGAACTTTGGATGTTTTCAATGACGAGACTCTTAGTTAGATAGCAAATGTTCATTTTTTCCAAAAAGATTATTTGTGTAGACGAAATAGCTCCGTTTTGTTCAGGAAAAGACTGGAAAATGCAGTCACTTACAACGCCAAACTTTTTTTCCAAATTAGCTCCATAATATCTTTGCAGTTTTGGAAACGTCAGAGTGTTTTCTTTCCAAAGCTGTCAATTATATGCATAGTCGAGCATCTTTTCGTGACAAAATATCTTGTTTAAAATGGGGGAAAATTAAAATAGCACCCCCTATATCCAAGAAGTTAAGTCTTCCTCTTTAAGTTTAGGAAAACAAAACCTTTTCTTGTGTTCTCCCCTTACTTTTAACTCCATTTTATAAATTAATGTGGGTTTTTATTTTGGTTAGCCTTTTCTAGGGCAAATTTAGTGGACACTCATGCTGGGGAATCCATTTTCGACGACAGCTGAGAAGTGATGCGATACCATCTTTTTTTTCTCCTTCACAACATTACGGAAGATTCAAGATTAGAGGTAAACCTAATGTTAGTTAGTCCAGCTAGGCTAGCAAGATATCTAAGTTATCTAGTGTCGTGACATGACTATAATTAATGTGATGACTGTTATTCATCGAATAATTACTTACTATGTTTAATTGTTTTTAGATTAAATTAATCATGTAACAATTAACTCATTAGGAAAAAAGTTGTTTAACGAATTTCCGTCTCCTGAATTAACTCAAGAATATATAGATTTCATAAGTCACTAATGAATAATTTCCTAATATCAGTCTCATTCTGAACATCGCAGACTTCGTGAATCTGCACAAACCCGAGTCTTACTAATCATTCCGTACCACACAAATTGATTTGATTATTTATTTACTAACTAATTAAATGATAACATAGTACACACACACTGTATAGGTTATTGATTAGAAACCAAATATGATGACAACAAGTTGCTAGTGGACTAACACAATATGACACTTGTTACACAAGATGGAGAGTTAAAGAGAGAGAGAAAGAGAAGCAACACTTGGATGCATTTGGGAACTACACTCAAAATAGCCCTAATACCTTGCCCCGAACTGCCGCTCTTTTGGGAAAGAAATAATGTATGTATTTATGTGTTGAATGTCTTTGGCACGTATCTCTGTTGGGCCCAGGATCTTGTGGAAAAGGTTCAGCTTTGTGAGGAGGGTCGATTGGACCTTCTCCTTCGGAGGGCCTTCTTTGTTCTCAGGTGTAAGTCTCCGATTGCCCACAAGAGGTCACAATGTCCTTTTTCTCAGTTGTCTGTTTACTTGCACTCATTCTGGAAGAGTGGTCTTCTGAGGATGGCTAATCAGCCTTGTCGATGATCCCCAGAGTGGCGATGAGAGCAGTGTAGGCGACGATGATTTGAAGAGAATAACCAGATGGTCATACTTAAATGACAAAAACATGTAATAAATTAAACTCTATTGTAGTTTGAATGACAGTTGAACTGTGCCAGCATAACAACAACATTAGGGTAGACTAGTTGAATATGCATACATGTGCACAGACACAGAGATTACATTTACAACAATATTTAGCCTAATAGAAAGAAATATGGCATAACCCTCAACCTTTACACAGGGACCAGACAGTACAAATGTACCTAGGTAGGTAAACTCAGGAAAAAAAGATACGCCCTCTCACTGTCAACTGTGTTTATTTTCAGCAAACTTAACATGTGTACATATTTGTATGAATATAACAAGATTTAACATCTGAGACATAAAATGAAAAAGTTCCACAGACATGTGACTTACAGAAATTGAATAATGTGTCCATGACCAAAGGGTTAAAGGGTTCAAATCAAAAGTGACAGTCAGTATCTGGTGTGGCCACCAGCTGCATTAAGTACTTCAGTGCATCTCCTCCTCGTGGACTGCACCAGATTTGCCAGTTCTTGCTGTGAGATGTTACCCCACTCTTCCACCAAGGCACCTGCAAATTCTCAGACATTTCTGCAGGGAATGGCCCTAGCCCTCACCCTCCGATCCAACAGGTCCCAGAAGTGCTCAATGGGACTGAGATCCGTGCTCTTCACTGGCCATGGCAGAAAACTGACATTCCTTTCTTGCAGGAAATCCCGCACAGAACGAGCAGTATGGCTGGTGGCATTGTCATGCTGGAGGGTCATGTCAGGATGTGCCTGCAGGAAGGGTACCACATGAGGGAGGAGGATGTCTTCCCTGTAACGCACAGCATTGAGATTGCCTGCTATGACAACAAGCTCAGTCCGATGATGCTGTGACACACTGCCCCAGACCGTAATGGATCCTACACCTCCAAATCGATCCCGCTCCAGAGTACAAGCCTCGGTGTAACGCTCATTCCTTCAACAATAAACGCAAATCTGACCATCACCCCTGGTGAGACAAAACCACGACTTGTCACTGAAGAGCACTTTTTGCCAGTCCTGTTTGGTCCAGCGACGGTGGGTTTGTGCCCATGGGCGATGTTGTTGCCGGTGATGTCTGGTGAGGACCTGCCTTACAACAGGCCTACAAGCCCTCAGTCCAGCCTCTCTCAGCCTATTGCGGACAGTCTGAGCACTGATGGAGGGATTGTGCATTCCTGGTGTATCTCGGGCAGTTGTTGTTGCCATCCTGTGCCTGTCCCACAGGTGTGATGTACCGATCCTATTGTTACACATGGTCTGCTACTGCGAGGATTATCAGCTGTCCGTCCTGTCTCCCTGTAGGGTTGTCTTAGGCGTCTCGCAGTACAGACATTGCAACTTATTGCCCTGGCCACATCTGCAGTTCTCATGCCTCCTTGCAGCATGCAGCATTTCAATGTTTTTCAGAGTCAGTAGAAAGGCCTCTTTAGTGTCCAAGTTTTTATAACTGTGACCTTAACTTCATGTTGACAGGGGGCAGTATTTTCACGTCCGGATGAAATGCATGCCCAAAATCAACTGCCTGCTACTCATCCCCAGATGATAATACATGCATATTATTAGTAGATTTGGATAGAAAACACTCTGAAGTTTCTAAAACTCTTTGAATCATAACAGAACTTATTTAGCAGGCGAAAACCCAGAGAACAAACCATTCAGATGTTTTTTTTGAGGTCATTCTCTTTTCAATGTTTTTCATTGGGAATCCAGATTTCTAAGGGACCTTCTTGCAGTTCCTATCGCTTCCACTGGATGTCAACAGTCTTTAGAAATTAGTTGTGTAGTTGTGAAGAGGTACGGCCATCTTGAACGAGGGTCACTTGAAGTGTACTGTTAGATAGAGGTGCGTGACCAGAAAGCTAGCTACAGTTTGTTTTCCTCCTGTATTGAACACAGATCATCCCGTCTTCAATTTTATTGATTATTTATGTTAAAAAATACCTAAAGGTGTATTACAAAAGTAGTTTGAAATGTTTTGGCAAAGTTTACAGGTAACTTTTGAGATGTTTTGTAGTCACGTTGCGCAAGTTGGAACCTGTGTTTTTCTGGATCAAACGCGCCAAATAAATGGACATTTTGGCACGTTTGATCCATTTTATATATCGATGGAATTTATCGAACAAAAGGACCATTTGTGATGTTTATGGGACATATTGGAGTGCCAACAAAAGGAGCTTGTCAAAGGTAAGGCATGAATTATATTTTTATTTCTGTTTTGTGTCGCGCCTTCAGAGTTGAAATATGGTTTCTCTCTTTGTTTACGGAGGTGCTATCCTGAGATAATAGCATTGTTTGCTTTCACCGAAAGCGTCCCACATATCCCACATATGCAGAGCGTAAAATTCAAACTATAGTATTATAAATATTTAACTTTCATAAAATCACGTGTAATCAAAATAAAGCTTAACTTCTTGTTAATCCAACCGCTGTGTCTGTGTCAGATTTCAAAAAGGCTTTACGGCAAAAGCAAACCATGTGATTATCTAAGGACAGCGTCCCGCATACAAACACATGAAAAACATATTTCAACCAGGCAGGTGCGACAATAGCGAAAAATGCCTTACCTTTGATGATCTTCTTCTGTTGGCACTCCAAAAGTTCCCAGTTACATTGCATCCTTTCGTTCGATAATGTCCTTCTTTATATCCATAAAAACTCAGTTTAGCTGGCGCGCTTCAGTCAATAATCCACCCAGTTTCCCTCCATCAAAATGCATACAAAATGCAAAAACTTCAATTTCTGGCTAGTTTTTCCAAAACCAGCCTGAAACTCTTTCTAAAGACTTTTGACATCTAGTGGAAGCCCTAGGTACTGCAATCTGGGAGGACTTGGTCCTATGATAAAAGTGATAGCAATTGAAAATAGGGGTAGGCTGATTTTTTTGGGGGGTGGTTTGTCCTCTAGGTTTCGCCTGCCATATCAGTTTTATTGTACTCACAGACATCATTTGAACAGTTTTAGAATCTTTAGTTGTTATCTACCAATTATATGCATATCCTAGCTTCTGGGCCTGAGTAACAGGCAGTTTACTTTGGGCACGCTTTTCATCTGGATGTCAAAATACTGCCCCCTACCCAAGAGAGGTTAATTGCCTACCGTCTGTAAGCTGTTTGTGTTTTAACGACCGTTCCACAGGTGTATTTTCATTAATTGTTTATGGTTCATTGAACAAGCATGAGAAACAGTGTTTAAACCCTTTACGATGAAGATCTGTGAAGTTATTTGCATTTTTACAAATAATATTTGAAAGATAGGGTCCTGAAAAAGGGATGTTTCTTTTTTTGTTGAGTTTAGGTTGGCAGACAGTGTCTACATACAGCCATTTCTATCAGGCATGCTTAGGCAAATATTTTTATACTAAAGGCAGCTTCAGTTTTTGAGATGTATTGTTATTATTGTTTCTACTCACTGTTTGCTAGTACACTTAGCCAGCTAGCTTGCTGGATATACAATAATTGTTATTTACATCTTGGAATCCTATCTTGCATCATGCCTATAATTTTTTGATTGAAATGCATCCACAGTCATAATCATAACCAATGTCAACCCTTGTCAATTATGTTACATAGTTAGCTAGTAAAACAATTTAGTTGCTGATGTTACACATGTTTGCTAACAAGTTACAAACACGAGGTGTGACTCGTGTGATAAGTTAGCAGGTGCCAAGCTAACAAGCCAACTCCAGTCATGTGCTAACGTTTGCTGGTTAACCTAGCTTTACTTGGCTGGTTGCAATGTTGTATCTTGCTGTTTAGCAGCCATATCTACAACTAAAAGGAGAAGACATTTTACAACCGAGATACAAAAGATCTCTAACTGTAAAACCTCTTCTATTTTTAGTCATAGATATGGCTACCTGTAGTTGTTTAGCTAACTTAGCTACCTAGCTAGCTACCGAGTTAAGTTAGCAAACAGAAACATTTGTTTTCCCCCCAATGTTACACAGTAGTATGTTTGCAGGCAATACTCAATATGAGTTTCAATAGATAAACTAAAGTTAATTGGTGGCTTGCAGAAAAAATGACGTCGGCTGTAGCTGAGCTTCTAACAGCTTAATCCAACACTTAGTTTTGAATCCTCATCGCTATATTCTAGTTGAAACATGTATGGTTGAATGTCACCATGTAGCTCATAGAACATACCAAAATGCTCCATGTTCAAATTTGTGTTGCTGAGAGGAATCACTTGAAACCATTGCCTCTGGTCAGTTCATTCAGTTTTGCCCAAGGATTGTGTTGTTTTCAAATATGGCCGCCTTGGGGAAGGATGGAGGCCAGAACAGGAAGCACCGCCCAACACAAGTTGTTGTCTTTCAGAGACTGGAAAAAATGCTTATATATTTAGCAATGAATCTGGCGATAGGAACATTGCTGAAAGACGCACAATGCCTGTATTGAACAAGGACAACCATATCTATGCACACAAAAGTGTAGAGTGTGATCACTATATAATATGAAGGCTTCACGAAATGCCACCTCCCTCCCCATCAATACACCAGAAGCTGTCATAAGGTGTACCATTCAGCGTGTGAAACCCCAGACCTGCCTTTCTCCTGGGCAATGTGCGAACCACATCTCACTGTTGTAGAAATTCCTGGGACATGATGAAAACAAGCCCTGATTCGCCCAGGGTGAAATTCCCCTTTAAATCATCTCATCAACCTTAATCATCTCTTTTGTTACTGTATAATCACTGTTTTTATCAAACTATTTCAAAGGAAAAACATCCTGCATTGATAAAGGTTAGTTCTCTGGCTCCAAGTTTGTGTCAACCCTTTGATGACAGTTGGTCTGTAGAATATTCACGCAATATAATGTATCTAAATCAGTGTTAGCAGGTTCCTTCCTATGTGTCTGCCTATGGGTAACACATATGGAATCCTGTAGTAACCAAAAAGTGTTAAACAAATCTAAATATATTTTATATTTGAGATTCTTCAAGCCTTGATGACAGCTTTGCACACTCTTGGCATTCTCTCAACCAGCTTCATGAGATAGTTACCTGGAATGCATTTCAATTAACAGGTGTGCCTTGTTAAAAGTTCAATTGTGGATTTTATTTCCTTCCTAATGCGTTTGAGCCGATCAGTTGTGTTGTGACATGGTAAGGATGGTATTCAGAACATTGATCTATTTGGTAAAAGACCAAGTTCATACAAAGCGAAAACAGGTTTTTAATAAAATAAAATAAATGCCAGGGTTGTGGGTTCTATTCCCATGGTGTTATATATTTTTGTACATCTGCTCACTATTGTAAGTCTCTCTGGTTAAGAGCGTCTGCTAAATTACTAAAATGTGTGAATGTAACAAAGAGATGCCTGTGTGTGTACAGGGGTGGGATTGATAAAATTGTTTAATTTGAAGCATTTAGTGTGTGTGTGTGTGTGTGTGTGTGTGTGTGTGTGTGTGTGTGTGTGTGTGTGTGTGTGTGTGTGTGTGTGTGTGTGTGTGTGTGTGTGTGTGTGTGTGTGTGTGTGTGTGTGTGTGTGTGTGTGTGTGTGTTCCAGAGCCCTGTCCTCCACTGAGCTCTCAAAGTCCTTCTTCCCTCTGACTGGAGACCAGCAGACAGACGCAGACATCCTGGGCTTCATTAGGGCCCGACACAACCTGCTAAACAGGACAGGTACTGTACACACTATTTAAATACATCCTTTGGATCCACAATTTACATTATATTAAAGCACTCTGCCTCTATATACACCAACTAGTAAAGAGTGTGGTTCTTGGTTTGGGGTGAAGTTGCTCCTAGACGCTGATCTTGGGTTAGTTTTGCATTTTGCAAAGGTTAGGATTGGGAAGCGGAAGCTGATCCTAGATCTATACCTAGGGGAAACTTCAACCCAGAGCATGGTCCTCTGTAGTACTGCTGACAGCGACACAGAGCCCAGTCTAGTTCAATACTGCTCTCTCCTGGTGAGGAGATGCCACAGCAGGAAGTTGCCAGTCCTCACTCTCTGCAGCCTGGGACTGCCAGGCCTATAGGCTCACTTCTAAGCCAGGCACAAGCCAGGCAAACTTTGCATTTCCTTGTGAATTAGGACTGCACCCACACTTTAAGATCAAACAAGTCACTGACAGGTTCTGGAATGAGTTATTAACTATAAAATAGTTATTTTATAATGAGTGCAGCACTAATTTAGGGTAACATTTTCTATCTGCTTAAAACATAACGGTATTACTCAAAATACTTGCAGCGTCCTTGTTAACAAGATGGCAGAGATCATTTATGTGCATCTAAAATAAATGTACTTATAACACGTATATAACCAATCCATGTGACCAAACCAAACGTGAATTGCTGCATTCCAAAAATCTTCTCTAATCTGTATAAAGCGTTACGGTTGCTTTTCATAGTAAATCATCTTTGCAATGATATATGCAAAAATGGTGTGCAATGGTGTAGAACTATGTCTCCCTCAGATAAGCATACTCAGATACTTGTGAATTCCGAAAGTATTCAGACCCCTTGACTTTTTCCACATTTTGTTTTGTTACAGTCTTATTCTAAAATTGATTAAATAGATATTTTCCCCATCAATCTACACATAATACCCCATAATGACAAAGCAAAAACAGGTTTCTAGATGTTTTTGCCCCCCAAAAACCACCAAAATATGAAATACCTTATTTACGTTTGTATTCAGACCCTTTGCTATGAGTCTCAAAATTCAGGTGTATCCTGTTTCCATTGATCATCCTTGAGATGTTTCTTAAACTTGATTGTACTCCAACTGTGGTAAATTCCATTGATTCGACATGATTTGGAAAGTTACACACCTGTCTATATATGGTCCCACAGTTGACAGTGCATGTCAGAGCAAAAACCAAGCCACGAGGTTGAAGGAATTGTCCTTAGAGCTCCGAGACAGGATTGTGTCAAGGCACAGACCTGGGGAAGGGTACCGAAGTATTGTATTGAAGGTCCCCAAGACCACAGTGGCCTCCATCATTCTTAAATGGAAGAAGTATCGAACCACCAAGACTCACCCTACAGCTGGCCGGTGGGTCAAACTGAGCAATCAGGGAGGTGACCAAAAACCCGATGGTCACTCTGAAAGAACTCCAGAGTTCCTCTCAAGTCTCCCAGAGCTTGAAAACTCCCCAAATACAGGTGTGTCAAGCTTGTAGCATCATACCCAAGATGACTAATCGCTGCCAAAGGTGCTTCAACAAAGTACTGAGTAAATGGTCTGAATAGTTATGTAAATGTGATATTTCAGTTATTTTTTTTTTTTATACATTTGCAAAAATTGCTTGTCATTATGGGGTATTGTGTGTAAATTGATGAGAGGATTAAAAAAATCAATTTTATATTTAAGCTTGTAACTTAATTAACAAAATGTGGAAAAAGTCAAGGGGTCTGAATACTTTTCGAATGCCCTGTATACACTGATTGTACAAAACATTAGGAATACCTGTTCTTTCCATGACATACTATAGACTGACCAGGTGAAAGCTATGGTCCCTTATTGATATCAACTTCAAGATGAAGGGGGGGAGACAGGTTAAAGAAGGATTTTTAAGCTTTGAGACAAATGATACATGGATTGTGTCATGTTTTGTCTTAGATTGTCTTGTCATTTTGCTTTTCCCTCTGTTCATTTTCCCCCTGCTGGTCTTTTTAGGTTCGTTCCCCTTTTTCTCTCTCCTTCCTCTCTCTCTTCTCTCTATCGTTCCGTTCCTGCTCGCAGCTGTTCCTATTCCCCTAATCAATCATTTAGTCTTCCCACACCTGTTCCTTATCTTTTCCCCTGATTAGAGTCCCTATTTCTTCCCTTGTTTTCCGTTCCTGTCCTGTCGGATCCTTGTCTATTGTTCACCGTGCTGTGTCTGTGTATCGCCCTGTCGTGTCGTGTTTCCCTCAGATGCTGCGTGGAGAGCAGGTGTCTGAGTCTGCTAGGTTCAAGTGCCTTCCCGAGGCAACCTGCAGTTCTTGATCGAGTCTCCAGTCTGTTCTCGTCATTACGAGTGGAATTATGTCTTATGTTTGTAGAATTACTTTACTGGATTAAAGACTCTGTTTTCGCCAAGTCGCTTTTGGGTCCTCATTCACCTGCATGACAGAAGGATCCGACCAAAGAATGGACCCAGCGACTACAGACGTTCGTAACACTGCCGTCGAGATCCAAGGAGCCATGCTCGGCAGACACGAGCAGGAATTGTCTGCTGCTCGCCATGCCGTGGAGAACCTGTCCGCTCAGGTTTCCGACCTCTCTGGACAGTTCCAGAGTCTTCGTCTCGTGCCACCTGTTACTTCCTGGCCTGCCGAGCCTCCGGAACCTAGGGTTAATAACCCACCTTGCTACTCCGGGCAGCCCACGGAGTGCCGCTCCTTTCTCACCCAGTGTGATATTGTGTTCTCTCTCCAACCCAACACATACTCTAGCGAGAGAGCTCGGGTTGCTTACGTCATTTCACTTCTTACTGGCCGGGCTCGAGAGTGGGGCACAGCTATCTGGGAGGCAAGGGCTGATTGTTCAAACAATTACCAGAACTTTAAAGAGGAGATGATTCGGGTTTTTGACCGTTCAGTTTTTGGTAGGGAGGCTTCTAGGGCCCTGGCTTCCCTATGCCAAGGTGATCGATCCATAACGGATTACTCTATAGAGTTTCGCACTCTTGCTGCCTCTAGTGACTGGAACGAGCCGGCGCTGCTCGCTCGTTTTCTGGAGGGACTCCACGCAGTGGTCAAAGATGAGATTCTCTCTCAGGAGGTTCCCTCCAGTGTGGACTCTTTGATTGCTCTCGCCATCCGCATAGAACGACGGGTAGATCTTCGTCACCAAGCTCGTGGAAGAGAGCTCGCATCAACGGTGTTTCCCTGCTCCGCATCGCAACCATCTCCCTCCTCTGGCTCAGAGACTGAGCCCATGCAGCTGGGAGGTATTCGCATCTCGACTAAGGAGAGGGAACGGAGGATCACCAACCGCCTGTGCCTCTATTGCGGATTTGATGGACATTTTGTCAATTCATGTCCAGTAAAAGGCCAGAGCTCATCAGTAAGCGGAGGGCTACTGGTGAGCGCTACTACTCAGGTCTCTTCATCTAGATCCTGTACTACTATGTCGGTCCATCTACGCTGGACCGGTTCGGGTGCTACATGCAGTGCCTTGATTGACTCGGGGCTGAGGGTTGTTTCATGGACGAAGCATGGGCTCGGAAACATGACATTCCTTTCAGACAGTTAGACAAGCCTACGCCCATGTTTGCCTTAGATGGTAGTCATCTTCCCAGTATCAGATTTGAGACACTACCTTTAACTCTCACAGTATCTGGTAACCACAGTGAGACTATTTATTTTTTGATTTTTCGTTCACCTTTTACACCTGTTGTTTTGGGTCATCCCTGGCTAGTATGTCATAATCCTTCTATTAATTGGTCTAGTAATTCTATCCTATCCTGGAACGTTTCTTGTCATGTGAAGTGTTTAATGTCTGCCATCCCTCCCATTTCTTCTGTCCCCAATTCTCAGGAGGAACCTGGCGATTTGACAGGAGTGCCGGAGGAATATCATGATCTGCGCACGGTCTTCAGTCGGTCCCGAGCCAACTCCCTTCCTCCTCACCGGTCGTATGATTGTAGTATTGATCTCCTTCCGGGGACCACTCCTCCTCGGGGTAGACTATACTCTCTGTCGGCTCCCGAACGTAAGGCTCTCGAGGATTATTTATCTGTGTCTCTTGACGCCGGTACCATAGTGCCTTCTTCCTCTCCGGCCGGGGCGGGGTTCTTTTTTGTTAAGAAAAGGACGGTACTCTGCGCCCCTGCGTGGATTATCGAGGACTGAATGACATAACGGTTAAGAATCGTTATCCGCTTCCCCTTATGTCATCAGCCTTCGAGATTCTGCAGGGAGCCAGGTGCTTTACTAAGTTGGACCTTCGTAACGCTTACCATCTCGTGCGCATCAGAGAGGGGGACGAGTGGAAAACGGCGTTTAACACTCCGTTAGGGCATTTTGAGTACCGGGTTCTGCCGTTTGGTCTCGCCAATGCGCCAGCTGTTTTTCAGGCATTAGTTAATGATGTTCTGAGAGACATGCTGAACATCTTTGTTTTTGTCTATCTTGACGATATCCTGATTTTTTCACCGTCACTCGAGATTCATGTTCAGCACGTTCGACGTGTTCTACAGCGCCTTTTAGAGAATTGTCTCTACGTGAAGGCTGAGAAGTGCTCTTTTCATGTCTCCTCCGTTACTTTTCTCGGTTCCGTTATTTCCGCTGAAGGCATTCAGATGGATACCGCTAAGGTCCAAGCTGTCAGTGATTGGCCCGTTCCAAGGTCACGTGTCGAGTTGCAGCGCTTTTTAGGTTTCGCTAATTTCTATCGGCGTTTCATTCGTAATTTCGGTCAAGTTGCTGCCCTCTCACAGCTCTTACTTCTGTCAAGACGTGTTTTAAGTGGTCCGGTTCCGCCCAGGGAGCTTTTGATCTTCTAAAAGAACGTTTTACGTCCGCTCCTATCCTCGTTACTCCTGACGTCACTAGACAATTCATTGTCGAGGTTGACGCTTCAGAGGTAGGCGTGGGAGCCATTCTATCCCAGCGCTTCCAGTCTGACGATAAGGTTCATCCTTGCGCTTATTTTTCTCATCGCCTGTCGCCATCTGAACGCAACTATGATGTGGGTAACCGCGAACTGCCCGCCATCCGCTTAGCCCTAGGCGAATGGCGACAGTGGTTGGAGGGGGCGACCGTTCCTTTTGTCGTTTGGACAGACCATAAGAACCTTGAGTACATCCGTTCTGCCAAACGACTTAATGCCCGTCAAGCTCGTTGGGCGTTGTTTTTCGCTCGTTTCGAGTTTGTGATTTCTTACCGTCCGGGTAGCAAAAACACCAAGCCTGATGCCTTATCCCGTCTGTTTAGTTCTTCTGTGGCTTCTACTGATCCCGAGGGGATTCTTCCTTATGGGCGTGTTGTCGGGTTGACAGTCTGGGGAATTGAAAGACAGGTTAAGCAAGCACTCACACACACTGCGTCGCCGCGCGCTTGTCCTAGTAACCTCCTTTTCGTTCCTGTTTCCACTCGTCTGGCTGTTCTTCAGTGGGCTCACTCTGCCAAGTTAGCTGGTCATCCCGGTGTTCGAGGCACTCTTGCGTCTATTCGCCAGCGCTTTTGGTGGCCGACTCAGGAGCGTGACACGCGCCGTTTCGTGGCTGCTTGTTCGGACTGCGCGCAGACTAAGTCGGGTAACTCTCCTCCTGCCGGTCGTCTCAGACCGCTCCCCATTCCTTCTCGACCATGGTCTCACATCGCCCTAGACTTCATTACCGGTCTGCCTTTGTCTGCGGGGAAGACTGTGATTCTTACGGTTGTCGATAGGTTCTCTAAGGCGGCACATTTCATTCCCCTCGCTAAACTTCCTTCCGCTAAGGAGACGGCACAAATCATCATCGAGAATGTGTTCAGAATTCATGGCCTCCCGTTAGACGCCGTTTCAGACAGAGGCCCGCAATTCACGTCACAGTTTTGGAGGGAGTTCTGTCATTTGATTGGTGCGTCCGTCAGTCTCTCTTCCGGGTTTCATCCCCAGTCTAACGGTCAAGCAGAGAGGGCCAATCAGACGATTGGTCGCATACTACGCAGCCTTTCTTTCAGAAACCCTGCGTCTTGGGCAGAACAGCTCCCCTGGGCAGAATACGCTCACAACTCGCTTCCTTCGTCTGCTACCGGGTTATCTCCGTTTCAGAGTAGTCTGGGTTACCAGCCTCCTCTGTTCTCTTCCCAGCTTGCCGAGTCCAGCGTTCCCTCCTCTCAAGCGTTTGTCCAACGTTGTGAGCGCACCTGGAGGAGGGTGAGGTCTGCACTTTGCCGTTACAGGGCACAGACTGTGAGAGCCGCCAATAAACGCAGGATTAAGAGTCCAAGGTATTGTTGCGGCCAGAGAGTGTGGCTTTCCACTCGCAACCTTCCTCTTACGACAGCTTCTCGTAAGTTGACTCCGCGGTTCATTGGTCCGTTCCGTGTCTCCCAGGTCGTCAATCCTGTCGCTGTGCGACTGCTTCTTCCGCGACATCTTCGTCGCGTCCATCCTGTCTTCCATGTCTCCTGTGTCAAGCCCTTTCTTCGCACCCCGTTCGTCTTCCCTCCCCCTCCCGTCCTTGTCGAGAGCGCACCTATTTACAAGGTACGTAGGATCATGGACATGCGTTCTCGGGGACGGGGTCACCAATACTTAGTGGATTGGGAGGGTTACGGTCCTGAGGAGAGGAGTTGGGTTCCGTCTCGGGACGTGCTGGACCGTTCACTCATTGATGATTTCCTCCGTTGCCGCCAGGATTCCTCCTCGAGTGCGCCAGGAGGCGCTCGGTGAGTGGGGGGTACTGTCATGTTTTGTCTTAGATTGTCTTGTCATTTTGCTTTTCCCTCTGTTCATTTTCCCCCTGCTGGTCTTTTTAGGTTCGTTCCCCTTTTTCTCTCTCCTTCCTCTCTCTCTTCTCTCTATCGTTCTGTTCCTGCTCCCAGCTGTTCCTATTCCCCTAATCAATCATTTAGTCTTCCCACACCTGTTCCTTACCTTTTCCCCTGATTAGAGTCCCTATTTCTTCCCTTGTTTTCCGTTCCTGTCCTGTCGGATCCTTGTCTATTGTTCACCGTGCTGTGTCTGTGTATCGCCCTGTCGTGTCGTGTTTCCCTCAGATGCTGCGTGGAGAGCAGGTGTCTGAGTCTGCTAGGTTCAAGTGCCTTCCCGAGGCAACCTGCAGTTCTTGATCGAGTCTCCAGTCTGTTCTCGTCATTACGAGTGGAATTATGTCTTATGTTTGTAGAATTACTTTACTGGATTAAAGACTCTGTTTTCGTCAAGTCGCTTTTGGGTCCTCATTCACCTGCATGACAGATTGTGTATGTGTGCCACTCAGAGGACATCCAGCCAACTTGACACAACTGTGGGAAGCACTGGAGTCAACATCGGCCAGCATCCCTGTGGAATGCTTTTGACACCTTGTAGAGTCCATGCCCGAATGAATTGAGGCTGTTCTGAGATCAAAAGGGGGTGGAACTCAATATTAGGAAGGTGTTCTAATGTTTTGTATATGCAGTATATTTTTTACGTTAGTGTGTGGCAGTGTACGGAACAGACCATCAGTCCCTCTTGCTTTACTTTCCTAGAATTCCCACAACCTCCGCAGCCCTCGTCTTGAAAGGTCTCGTCGCACTCATAAAACTGTCACACGCTAGTTTCTAGACAGACACGCTGGACTCCAATGTTCCCTCAATTTTTTTCCAGCACTTAGCAAATTTCAGTTCTTGTGAGCGGAAACTTGAACGTTGTGAGCATTCTGTGCAATTTCTGTCACTTTTACTGTGAACACTGAGGCTGTACACTGCTAGAGAAAAAGGTGCTATCTAGAACCTAAAACAGTTTGGTTAACCCTTTGAAGAACCCTTTTTTGGTTCTACATGGAACCTAAAATAGTTCTACCTGGGACCAAAATGGGTTTTCCTGTGGGGACAACCGAAGAACACTTTTGGAACACTTTTTATAAGAGTGTTCCCGCTTACAGTCTTACATAGTGGCTAATTGGTTTGGCCTTAATGGCCACATTTACTCATAAATCTCTACCCGGTACAGCCAGAAGAGGATTGACCGCCCCTCGAGCCTGGTTTCATTCTAAATCCCAATTCAACAAACATCTATTTGGTATTTGCTGTGCGTGCTACCTAAATTGTGGGCCCTTCCAACTGTAGGTAATGTGATATAAAACAATCCATAACTTGTTTTTTTTTTTTCAAGAATCTAATGGTACATATGTGAGTGTGCATCTCTGTGTGTCTACGTATGGGTCGGACTCTACACAAGCACCTATGGACTAAAGCATGTCTGTCTATAGTTTATGTCTCAGCTAGGTAAGAGATGGTGTTATTAATGGTGAAGGCTGGTGTATTACCTTGTCACAGGAGCAGAAAGGCTGCTGTTTAAACACAGACACGGGCCTAAGTGTGCTAAAAGGTGTAATCTGTCACTCTCAACTACACGGGAAAAAAAAACAAAAGAAAACCTCAACCAAGGGTTAAGGTATAATTAAATTGGTGGTACATGGGACGACTAAGGACCATCGCATATATGTGAATTAGAGTTCAGAGCAGTCTGACCCAGTTGGATGCGTTTCTAACCGATTCCTCTGGAGAATCATGTCGCCTGACCTGCTATCATTTCACTTTTGCACACACCGCAAATGAGCATTAACCGCAATGGTATAAATTGGCAGCCAAGTGGGGGAAAATATAGTTCAAACTTCCCATGTCCTAAATCTCAATTGTTTGAATATGCCTCCCCTGAAATGTTATTTATTATCAGATTTTTATTTTGCAATCAGTTCCCTCATCAGCTGTGACAATACTGTATTATAAACAACAAAGAGTTATACTTTATTGACAGACATGTTTTTGCTTTTCCCCTACGGTCCCAGCAGCTGGACATTCTGTGAGTGTTATATCATAATAACAAGCTTATAACATAAACTCCAGCCACCCCCCTACTTCTTCAAGTCCCCAACTATGGAGGAGAGTAATGAAAGCGCTATACAAATTACATGTATTATTATTATTATTAGCATCATATGTATTAAAGCCACAAGAGGCAGTCTGCTATTGGTACATACATTTTTGGACTTTGAAATGAATAATATACAGCCATTGAGAATTGAACAATGTAACTTGTAAATGCCTTGTAAGCTTACTTCATGATTTAGTTTAATTGCCTCACCCCATCAGGAGATATGTGTGTTTTATGTCATTGTAAACAAACACTGTATCACTTCAAAACATCTTTACAATTATTAGTAGTATTTTATTTCGATCTCATGGATGGTCAGTCCTTGCATCCATAGATTTGTCTATGAATTTAAGAGTGGTTACATTTCTCCAGCCCCATTCCTTAGCTGTTTACCAAAAAGAGTGACAGGTTGCCCGCTTTGTTGTTGTTTAAATCCCAGATCGCTCCTTTATTAATACATTATAAACAGGTGGCTCATAAAGTGTTACCTGATCAGCTGGTAGACTCCAGCATGACAATGTTAAAAGAAAAAGGCTATTGCAACCTCTTTGCAATAATGAATTGAGACAAAGCTCAAGAGAAGTTTCAAGTGTTTAATACCAATGATATAGTCAGCTGAGTGCATCCATTTAGAAAGATCAAAACACATTTTATACTCTTCCCTTGTAGGTGTCACTGTCCCAGCTGTTTCCCTCTTTTCCCCTGTGGAATGTCCATGGTCCTTTCTTTGTTTAGCCAAATGTCAGAATCACACCCAGTCCATCTTCTGTTCTGGGCCTGACACTGCTCTCTGATCCGAGGCCATTTCCTCTTATCTGATTAGGTTATGGTTTCTAAATTAGCATACACACAGTTTCATGGCCTAATAAATTCCATTAATACTCACAGTAATCATTCACTACACAGGATACAAACAAACTACAGTTTAACTTGAAACGTTACATTTTAATAGAATCCATCAGTAACAAGGCTAAAAGGAGCTAATGTCATGCCCAGGTCACGTCAAAAAGGTGACCAGGTGGGTCTAGAGGCAGGGAACTTTCAACATTTATCACTCAGGTGTGCAAACAAGGGGACACTTTCTCCTCCTTTCTGTCGCTCTCTTTCTCTCTCCCCTTTCCCCTTTTCTCTCTTTCCCTTTTTCTTCTCTCTCAGTCATGCATCTAACTCTGTCATAAGTAGAATTGGTCTTGAACCTACAGAAACTATAAAGTGTAAGAGGCTGCCTTCGATACTGTGAACCATCAGATCCTCCTCTCCACCCTCTCCGAGTTGGGCATCTCCGGCGCGGCCCACGCTTGGATTGCGTCCTACCTAATATAATAATAATAATAATAATAATATATGCCATTTAGCAGACGCTTTTATCCAAAGCGACTTACAGTCATGTGTGCATACATTCTACGTATGGGTGGTCCCGGGGATCGAACCCACTACCCTGGCGTTACAAGCGCCATGCTCTACCAACTGAGCTACAGAAGGACCACAGGACCTGACAGGTCGCTCCTACCAGGTGGCGTGGCGAGAATCTGTCTCCTCACCACGCGCTCTCACCACTGGTGTCCCCCAGGGCTCTGTTCTTGGCCCTCTCCTATTCTCGCTATACACCAAGTCACTTGGCTCTGTCATAACCTCACATGGTCTCTCCTATCATTGCTATGCAGACGACACACAATTAATCTTCTCCTTTCCCCCTTCTGATGACCAGGTGGCGAATCGCATCTCTGCATGTCTGGCAGACATATCAGTGTGGATGACGGATCACCACCTCAAGCTGAACTTCGGCAAGACGGAGCTGCTCTTCCTCCCGGGAAGGACTGCCCGTTCCATGATCTCGCCATCACGGTTGACAACTCCATTGTGTCCTCCTCCCAGAGCGCTAAGAACCTTGGCGTGATCCTGGACAACACCCTGTCGTTCTCAACTAACATCAAGGCGGTGGCCCGTTCCTGTAGGTTCATGCTCTACAACATCCGCAGAGTACGACCCTGCCTCACACAGGAAGCGGCGCAGGTCCTAATCCAGGCACTTGTTATCTCCCGTCTGGATTACTGCAACTCGCTGTTGGCTGGGCTCCTGCCTGTGCCATTAAACCCCTACAACTCATCCAGAACGCCGCAGCCCGTCTAGTGTTCAACCTTCCCAAGTTCTCTCACGTCACCCCGCTCCTCCGCTCTCTCCACTGGCTTCCAGTTGAAGCTCGCATCCGCTACAAGACCATGGTGCTTGCCTACGGAGCTGTGAGGGGAACGGCACCTCAGTACCTCCAGGCTCTGATCAGGCCCTACACCCAAATAAGGGCACTGCGTTCATCCACCTCTGGCCTGCTCGCCTCCCTACCACTGAGGAAGTACAGTTCCCGCTCAGCCCAGTCAAAACTGTTCGCTGCTCTGGCTCCCCAATGGTGGAACAAACTCCCTCACGACGCCAGGACAGCGGAGTCAATCACCACCTTCCGGAGACACCTGAAACCCCACCTCTTTAAGGAATACCTAGGATAGGATAAAGTAATCCTTCTCACCCCCCCCCCTTAAAAGATTTAGATGCACTATTGTAAAGTGGCTGTTCCACTGGATGTCATAAAGTGAATGCACCAATTTGTAAGTCGCTCTGGTTAAGAGCGTCTGCTAAATGACTTAAATGTTAAATGTTAAATGTAAAAACTGAAGCTTTTAATCAATGTTCTAAACATGTATTTTATTAAATAAAATAATTTTACTCCCTCTCCCTCTAAACCTTTCAAACAAACATACCCCATAATAGTCAGACAATAGCAGTTGTCAAACATTGTGCATCTGAAACAAAGAATATGATTGGTATAACAAGACCTATTGTATGGAAAGCATTTGATATGGGATGTCATGGGATCTAAGCCCATTTATACTTCATTGTCTTGTATGTTTTGTGTTTCAGGGCCACCTCTGCCATGACCAAAATGCTTGTCTTGTGGCTGCATCCCGAGCAGAAGTGAAGGAGTGCCACCCGGGAACATCTGAATGTGTTCGACACACATAGGATCTATGCGATTGGTGCCTAATGAACTTAACCCAGATGCTCTCACATGTCCACATGAGACTCAGGCCTCAATTATGTTAGAATGGATGTTGGTTGGATGAAAGGGAACTGGAGGAAGACTAAAATTCACTCACTCACTCTCTCTCTCATACATATTTACATTTACATTTAAGTCATTTAGCAGACGCTCTTATCCAGAGCGACTTACAAATACACACACACACACACACACACACACACACACACACACACACACACACACACACACACACACACACACACACACACACACACACACTAGTGGTGTGTGGGTCATCCCTGTTAGTGAGCATTTCTCCTTTGCCAAGATAATCCATCCACCTGACAGGCGTGGCATATCAAGGAGCTGAATTTCTTCGGGATCGGTGCCCCTTCCATGGGACGGTTGAGCAAGCATAGCATGAGGTTGTAAGTAACAAGAAAATTTCCCAGGACATAGACATATCTGATATTGGCAGAAAGCTTAAATTCTTGTTAATCTAACCGCTCTGTCCAATTTACAGTAGCTATTACAGTGAAAGAATACCATGCTGTTGTTTGAGGAGAGTGCAGTTTTGAACATGAAAAGTTATTAATAAATGAATTAGACACATTTGGGTAGTCTTGATACAACATTTTGAACATAAATGCAATGTTTCATTGGATCAGTCAAAAAATGTGCACATACACCGATGCCATCTAGTGGCCAAAATCTAAATTGCATCTGGCCTGGAATACTACATTATGGCCTTTCTCTTGCATTTCAAAGATGATGGTACAAAAAAAATACAAAATAACGTTTTATTTTAATTTTTTAATGATCTTTTACCAGATTTATTGTGTTATATTCTGCTACATACCTTCACAGTTCCAAAACCTTCAAAGTATTTCCTTTCAAATGGTACCAAGAATATGCATATCCTTGCTTCAGGCCCTGAGCTACAGGCAGTTAGATTTGGGTATGTCATTTTAGGCAAAAATTGAAAAAAAGGGGCAGATCCTTAAACAGGTGCATATTGTGCTGGGGACATTGTGTCACAGAACACAATGCCAAAGATGTCCCAAGTTTTGAGGGAGCGTGCAATTGGCTTGTTGACTGCAGGAATGTCTACCAGAGCTGTTGCCGCTTCCAACATCGTTTTAAAGAATTTGGCAGTACGTCCAGCTGGCCTCACAACCACAGACGACATGTATGGCTATGGACAACTAACACAATTGCATTCTATCACAAGCACAGAGATACCGTAATGAGATCCTGAGGCCCGTTGTCATACCATTAATCCGTCTCCATCACCTCATATTTCAGAATTATAATTCACGGACCTGTACACAATTCCTGGAAGCTGAAAATGGCCCAGTTCTTCCATGGCCTAGTGGTTAGAGCGTTGGACTAGTAACCGGAAGGTTGCGAGTTCAAACCCCCGAGCTGACAAGGTACAAATCTGCCGTTCTGCCCCTGAACAGGCAGTTAACCCAACTTTTCCCAGGCCGTCATTGAAAATAAGAATGTGTTCTTAACTGACTTGCCTGGTTAAATAAAGGTAAAATAAATAAATAAATAAATGAAAATGTACGACAGCATGTGCCATATCGCACAGCCATTGAAGAGGAGTAGAGCAACATTCCACAGGCCACAATTAAGTCTGATCAACTCTATGCAAAGAAGATGTGTTGCGCTGCATGAGGCAAATGGTGGTTACACCAGATATTGACTGTTTTTCTGATCCACACCCATTTTTTTAAGGTATCTGTGACCAACAGATTCATATCTGTAAATCCAGTCATGTGAAATACATAGATTAGGGCCGAGTGAATTTATTTCAATTGACTGATTTCGTTATATGAACTGTAATTCTTTAAAATTGTTGCATGTTGCGTTTACATTTCTGTTCAGTAAATATGTGAAAATCTGAGGCCTGCACCTGACATGGCAATATAGAAAATGCACTGTGGGCTACAGTTACAGATGGTCCCCCAAAATTTTGACAGGGGTGCAGGATTTATTTTGCCTGATTTAGAAATGTTTCTGCTTATAATTTCCAATATTTTGGTAGACGATTTGTTAGTCAATGTGTCTATAATTAGATACATGCAGCTTCTCATCTGTCATTCATTATATGTTGCCCAAGAAGAATAAATAAACCTTTGCTCACCAGAATGTCATAAATCGATAGAGTTAATGCTTCAATCTAGTTTGCATCTGCACCTTTCATCTCGGCTTCCTTCGTGGAGAAAACACGTTTAGGGACCAGGTACAAAATACAATAACTATTTTTTTTTTTTTTACATTTTCATTTCCAATTTTGCAAATGACATCAGTTTAACCGGTTGTAAGGAAATAGAAAGCTGTGAAAATGACCCAACATGTTTCTGTTAAGATTTCAGTTCGACTTGAATGTATATTTTATGTGTTTGAAATACTATAAGCTTTTGTGTTGCTGATAAAGATTGCACCTCTACAGATGGTATCTAACTGGCTATGCATGCCATCGATAGAATGCAAATTAAGAAATCTTGTGACTAAGCTAAATAAAAATAAACTATACTATGAAACAAAGATGAATGATAATAAAAATCTTTGGGGCACCTTAAATTCAATTTTGGGGAATAGAGCCAACTCGGCTCCATCGTTCATTGAATCAGGTGGCTCATTTATCACAAAATCCAATGATATTGCCCACTACTTTAATTACTTTTTCATTGGCAAGATTAACAAATTTAGGGATGACATGCTAGCAACAAATGCTGACACTACACATCCAAGTATATCTCACCAAATTATGAAAGACAAGAACAGTACTTTTGAATTCTGTAAAGTCAATTTGAAGAGGTGAAAAAATTGTTGTTGTCTATTAACCTTGACAAGCCACCAGGGTCTGACAATCTGGACAGAAAATTACTTAGGTGTGGCAATATCGTCCGCTATTATCCTATTTGCCACATCTTCAATTTAGGCTTACTAGAAAGTGTGTGACCTCAGGCCTGGAGGGAAGCTAAAGTCATTCCACTACCCAAAAACAGTAAAGCCCTCTTTACTGGCTCAAATAGCCGACCAAACAGTCTGCCACCAATCCTTCTGGAAAAAATGGTGTTTGACCAGATACAATGGACCACAAATTGAAAACAGACTTTCAGCACGCATATAGGGAAGGACACAACAAGCACGGCACTTACACAAATGACTGATGATTGACTGAGAGAAATTTATGATTAAATTATTGTGGGGGCTGTCTTGTTAGACTTCAGTGCAGCTTTTGACATTATCGGTCATAGTCTGCAGCTGGGAAAACGTATGTGTTATGGCTTTACATCCGCTGCTATAATGTGAATAAAGAGTTACTTGTCTAACAGAACACAGAGGCTGTTCTTTAATGGAAGCCTCTCAAACATAATCCAGGTAGAAGCAGGAATTCCCCAGGGTAGCTGTGTAGGCCCCTTACTTTTTTCAATCTACATGCCAGTGTGTATATGTATGTGGATGACTCAACACTATACACGTCAGCTATTACAGCAACTGAAATGACTGCGACACGTAACAAAGAGCTGCAGGTTGTTTTGGAATGGGTAGCAAGGAATAAGTCCTAAATATTTCCAAAACTAAAAGCATTTTATTTAGGACAAATCATTCACTAAACCCTAAACCTCAACTAAACTAACTAAACTGCTTGGAGTAACCCTGGATTGTAAACTGTCATGGTAAAAACATATTGATACAACAGTAGCTAAGATGGGGAGAAGTCTGTCTATAGTAAAGCGAGGCTCTGCCTTCTTAACCTCTTGCTTCTACCTGGCACGCAGGCGTCCCATCTAGAGCTCTGGAAATGCAAATGTGCTACGCTAAATGCTAATAGTATTAGTTAAAACTCAAACGTTCATTAAAATACACATGCAGGGTATTGAATTAAAGCTACACTCGTTGTGAATCCAGGCAACAAGTCAGATTTCTAAAATGTTTTACGGCGAAAACATAGCACATATTTATGTCAAACCACCACCGCAGACATAGCTCATTAGCATAGCCAAGTAGGAAAAAATATGCAATCAACAAACGCAGGATTAAAAAAAAATCATTTCACTAACCTTTTGAAATCTTCATCAGATGACAGTAATATAACATGTTACACAGTACATTCATTTTTTTCAATAATCTGCAATATATATCCATAAATCTCTGTTTACAATGACGCATCGTTCAAAAAATGCTACTAAAATGTCAGGAGAAATGAAATAGCTCCGGCAGATAACGTCAGCTAACAAGGAATACACATCATAAACTTTGACTAAATATGCATGTTTTACATATGTATAGGAAGATACACTTCTTCTAAATGCAAACGCTGTGTTACATTTATTTTTAACATTACAGTTTGTGTTTACTAGGCTATACTAGGAGTCGGCGCTCCAAATGTATCATTATGCCTCCTCTATCTTGGAGTCGACAGAAGCCCAAAATTAACACATAAATATTCCCTTACCTTTGCTGTTCTTCCATCAAAAGACCTGGAAGGGATTATACTTACCAAAACAACGTTTAGTTTTCAAGTCTGCGTCTTTCGGTTCTCAAAATAGCCACTTTTCGGTCGAAATGTAGGCAAAATTCAAGTGGATGCGCACCAAAACGTCGAAATTATATATTATATGTCGAGTAAACTTGTCAAACTATGTTCATAATTAAGCTTTAACATGTTATAGAGGTGTACAGCAATTGTGAGGACGAAGCGAAACACACACGTCTTGTAATTGATCCTGAAGAAAAGAGAGCGGGAGCAGAGCGTGCATAAACGGACACTTTTTTTTCGCGTGACCGAGACCTTTCGGCACGCTCAACGTCTCGTGAGCGCACGATTCACACAATGAGAAGCCCCATTGAAAGCAGGCTTCGCGCTGAACATGTAGGAACTGTTCCCAGAGCGGTAATTGTTTGGGAAGGCGTTTAAGATGACGTCAAAGTTGGGCCAACTTTTTCCATGACAAGAGAGATTTTGGGAGAATGCATGCCCTGAGACTTCTGCTTTACATAGAGACAAAATTTAAACGGTTTTAGAAGCTTTAGAGTGTTTTCTATTCGATAATATTTTTTATATGCATATATTAGCAACTTTTGACAAAAATGTATCCTGTTTTATATGGGTACCCAATTCCTCCATTAGGGGCAGTAAACAGGGCTAGGCTTAAGAGGTTAACAACACTATCAACAACACAGGTCCCATAGGTCCTGGTTTTGTTGCACTTGGACTACTGTTCAGTCTTGTGGTCAGGTGCCACAAAGAGGGACTTGAGAAAATTGCAGTTGGTCATTTAACTCATCTGAACTGTTGGCTACAATTCCCTTGACGTGCCATAGGCATATTTGAAGTCCCCATCTTGTGACTGTTGAATTTGTATAGTGCCTCACAATCAGCACTTCACCAACTCTTTCCCAACCGATACTTGTCTGGCCCTCCCTTCTCTTTATTTAATTGAATTAAACAACATCGTCCTCTTTGCCTCCATGGAACAATCAACAATGTTGTTGAACCATCCTCAGTCTTCTATCACAGGGATTTAACTTGAACTGTTTTAAAGTCACCATTGGCCTCATGGTGAAATCCCTGAGCGGTTTTCTTCTTCTCCGACCACTGAGTTAGGAAGGGAGAATGTATATTTGTAGTGACTGGGGGTATTTAGGGTTACAGATGGAATAAACAAACAAACAATCGATAATACAGTAGAATAATCTACAGTGGGGCAAAAAAGTATTTAGTCAGCCACCAATTGTGCAAGTTGTCCCACTTAAAAAGTCACACTCCAAACTCCACTATGGCCAAGACCAAAGAGCTGTCAAAGGACACCGGAAACAAAATTGTAGACCTGCACCAGGCTGGGAAGACTGAATCTGCAATAGGTAAGCAGCTTGGTTTAAAGAAATCAACTGTGGGAGCAATTATTAGGAAATGGAAGACATAGAAGACCACTGATAATCTCTCTCGATCTGGGGCTCCACGCAAGATCTCACCCCGTGGGGTCAAAATGATCACAAGAATCCCAGAACCACACGGGGGGGCCTAGTGAATGACCTGCAGAGAGCTGGGACCAAAGTAACAAAGCCTACCATCAGTAACACACTACGCCGCCAGGGACTCAAATCCTGCAGTGCCAGACGTGTCCCCCTGCTTAAATCAGTACATGTCCAGGCCCGTCTGAAGTTTGCTAGAGAGCATTTGGATGATCCAGAAGAAGATTGGGAGAATGTCATATGGTCAGATGAAACCAAAATATAACCTTTTGGTAAAAACTCAACTCGTCGTGTTTGGAGGACAAAGAATGCTGAGTTGTATCCAAAGATAACCATCCCTAATGTGAAGCATTTGGGTGGAAACATCATGCTTTGGGGCTGTTTTTCTGCAAAGGGACCAGGACTACTGATCTGAGTAACGGAAAGAAAGAATGGGGCCATGTATCGTGAAATTTTGAGTGAAAACCTCCTTCCATCAGCAAGGGCATTGAAGATGAAACGTGGCTGGGTCTTTCAGCATGACAATGATCCCAAACACACCACCCGGGCAACAAAGGAGTGGCTTCGTAAGAAGCATTTCAAGGTCCTGGAGTGGCTTAGCCAGTCTCCAGATCTCAACCCCATAGAAAATCTTTGGAGGGAGTTGAAAGTCCGTGTTGCCCAGCAACAGCCCCAAAACATCACTGCTCTAGAGGAGATCTGCATGGAGGAATGGGCCAAAATACCAGCAAAAGTGTGTGAAAACCTTGTGAAGACTTACAGAAAACATTTAACCTCTGTCATTGCCAACAAAGGGTATATAACAAAGTATTGAGAAACTTTTGTTATTGACCAAATACTTATTTTCCACCATAATTTGCAAATAAATTCATTAAAAAATCCTACAATGTGATTTTCTGGATTTTTCCCCCCTAATTTTGTCTGTCATAGTTGAAGTGTACCTATGATGAAAATTACAGGCCTCTCTCATCTTTTTAAGTGGGAGAACTTGCACAATTGGTGGTTGACTAAATACTTTTTTGCCCCACAATATATACAGCATGTGCAAATGAGGTAGGATAAGAGAGGTAAGGCAATAAATAGGCCATGGTGGCAAAGTAATTACAATATAGCAATAAACACTGGAGTGGTAGGATGTGCAGAAGATGAATGTTGCGAAATAGGAAGCCTATTCTAGATTTAACTTTGGAATGGAGATGTTTAATGTGAGTCTGGAAGGAAAATGTACAGTCTAACCAGACACCTAGGTACTTGAAATTGTCCATATATTCTAAGTCAGAACCGTCCAGAGTAGTGATGCTAGACGCAGGTGCAGGCAGTGATCGGTTGAGAATTGAACCCTGTGGCCAATAAGAATGTTCTGATTGACATAGTCGAAAGCCTTAGCCAGGTCGATGAATACGGCTGCACAGTAATGTCTCTTATCGATGGCGGTTATGATATCGTTTAGGACCTTGAGCGTGGCTGAGGTGCACCTATGACCAGCTCTGAAACCAGATTGCAGAAGGTACGGTGAGATTCAAAATGGTCGGCAATCTGTTTAACTTGGCTTTCTTAGACCTTAGAAAGGCAGGGTAGAATAGAAATAGGTCTGTATCAGTTTGGGTCTAGAGTGTCTCCCCCTTTGAAGAGGGGGATGACCGCTTTCCAATCAATGGGAATCTCAGACGATACGAAAGAGAGGTTGAACAGGCTAGTAATAGGGGTTGCAACAATTGCGGTGGATAATTTTAGAAAGAGAGGGTCCAGATTGTCTAGCCCGGCTGATTTGTAAGGGTCCAGATTTGCAGCTCTTTCAGAACATCAGCTATCTGGATTTGGGTGAAGGAGATGTGGGGAAGTTTGGGCGAGTTGCTGTGGGGAGCGCAGGGCTGTTGACCGGGGTAGGAGTAGCCAGGTGGAAAGCATGGTCAGCCGTAGGAAAATGCTTATTGAAATTCTCAATTATAGTGGATTTATCGGTGGTGACAGTTTCCTAGCCTCAGTGCAATGGGCAGCTGGGAGGAGGTGCTCTTATTCTCCATGGACTTTACAGTGTCCCAGAAATGTTTTGAGTATGTACTACAGGATGCAAATTTCTGTTTGAAAAAGCTAGCCTTAGCTTTACTAACTGCCTGTGTATATTGGTTCCTAGCTTCCTTAAAAGTTGCATATCACGTGGGCTATTTGATGCTAATGCAACGCCACAGGATGTTTTTGTGCTGGTCAAGGGCAGACAGGTCTGGAGTGAACCAGGGCTATATCTATTCCTAGTTCAATATATTTTGAACAGAGCATGCTTATTTAAGATGGTGAGGAATGCACTTTTAAATAATAACCAGGCATCCTCTACTGGCGGGATGAGGTCAATATCATTCCAGGATACCCCGGCCAGGTAAATTTGAAAGGCCTGTTTGCGGCCTTCCGGGTGGCGCAGTGGTTAAGGGCTGTGCCACCAGAGACTCTGGGTTCGCGCCCAGACTCTGTCGTAATCGGCCGCGACCTGGAGGTCCGTGGGGCGACGCACAATTGGCCTAGCGTCGTCCGGGCTAGGGAGGGTTTGGCCGGTAGGGATATCCTTGTCTCATCGCGCACCAGCGACTCCTATGGCGGGCCGGGCGCAGTGCACGCAAACCAAGGTTGCCAGGTGAGCGGTGTTTCCTCCGACACATTGGTGCAGCTGGCTTCCGGGTGGATGTGCGCTGTGTTAAGAAGCAGTGCGGCTTGGTTGGGTTGTGTATCGGAGGACGCATGACTTTCGACATTCGTCTCTCCTGAGCCCGTACGGGAGTTGTAGCAATGAGACATGATAGTAGATACTAACAATTGGATACCCCGAAAAAGGGGTCAAATTCTTTTTTTTTAAAGGACTGTTCGCAGAAATGTTTAAGAGAGCATTTGACAGTGATGAGGGGTGGTTGTTTGACTGCAGACCCATTACGGATGCAGGTGGTGATTGCTGAGATCTTGTTTGAAAACAACAGGGCGAGTTAGTTAGGATGATATCTATGAGGGTTTGGGGTTGTACCTGGTAGGTTCGTTGATAATTTGTGTGAGATTGAGGGCATCAAGCTTAGATTGTAGGATGGCCGGGGTGTTAAGCGTGTCCCAGTTTAGGTCACCTAGCAGCACGAGCTCAGAAGGTAGATGGTGGGCAATCAATTCACATATGGTGTCCAGGGCACAACTGGGGGCAGAGGGTTGTCTATTGCAAGCGGCAACAGAGAGAGACTTGTTTCTGGAAAGGTGTAATTTTTAGAAGTAGAAGCTTGAATTGTTTTGGTACAGACCTGGATAGTAAGACAGAACTCTGCAGTAGATTAAAACACCGCCCCCTTTGGCAGTTCTATTTTGTCTGAAAATGTTATCGTTAGGGATGGAAATTTCAGGGGTTTTGGTGGTCTTCCTGAGCCAGTATTCAGACAGGCCTATGACATCCGGGTTGGCAGAGTGTGCTAAAGCAGTGAATGAATAAAACAAATTTAGGGAGGAGGCTTCTAATGTTAACATGCATGAAACCAAGGCTTTTACAGTTACAGAAGTCCACAATTGAGAGCACCTGGGGAGTAGGAGTGGAGCGAGGCACTGCAAGGCCTGGATTAACCTCTACAGTACCAGAGGAACAGAGGAGGAGTAGGATAAGGGTACGGTTAAAGGCCATCAGAACTGGACGTCTAGTACATTCGGAACAGAGATTAACAGGAACAGGTTTCTGGGCGCGATAGAATAGATTCAAGGCATAACCCCGTTCCGCTAACGGAAACCCTCGCCAACAGCCAATAAAATTGGCGCCAAATACAAATCAACAGAAATGTAATAAATCAAATTTCTCAAACATACAAGTATTAGGCACCATTTTAAAGATAAAATTCTCTAATCCAGCCACAGTGTCTGATTTAAAAAATGCTTTACAGCGGAAGCTCCACAAACGATTATGTTAGGTCACCACCAACTCACAGAAAAACCCTGCAATTTTTCCAGTCAAACAGAGGAGTCACAAAAAGCACAAATAGAGATAAAATTAATCACTAACCTTTGATGATCTTCATCAGATGACACTCATAGGACTTCATGTTACACAATACATATGTTTTGTTCGGTAAAGTTCATATTTGTCACGCCCTGACCTTAGAGATCCTTTTTATGTCTCTATTTGGTTTGGTCAGGGTGTGAATTTGTGGTGGGTATTCTATGTTCTATTATCTGTATTTCTATGTTTTGGCTGGGTATGGTTCTCAATCAGGGACAGCTGTCTATCGTTGTCTCTGATTGAGAACCATACTTAGGTAGCCCTTTTCCCAACTGTAATGTGGGAAGTTGACTTTGTTTATGGCACATAGCCTTTAGCTTTACGGTTTGTTTTGTAGTGTTTATTGTTTGGTTCAGCGTCTTTTCTAATAAAAAGAGAATGTACTCTCAACATGCTGCACTTTGTTCCAGTTCTTTCAACGGCCGTGACAATATTTATGTCCAAAAATCTTATTTTACATTAGCGTGTTAGATTCAGTAGTTCCAAAACATGCAGTGATATTGCAGAGAGCCACATGAATTCACAGAAATACTCATAATAAATGTTGATGAAAATGCAGCTATTATACATGAAACTTTAGGTACACTTCTCCTTAATGCAACTGCTGTGTCAGATTTTTAAAAAACTTTACGGAAAAAGCATAATCTGAGAACGGCGCTCAGAGCCCAAACCAGCCAGACAAATATCCGCTATGTTGGGTAGTCAACATTATTCATAAAAAGCATTCTAAATATTCACTTACCTTCTGAAATATTCACTTACCTTTGATCTTCATCAGAATGCACTCCTGGGAATCGCAGTTCCACAATAAATGCTTGTTTTATTCGATAATGTCCATCATTTATGTCCATTTATGTCCAATAGCTTCTTTTATTAGGGCGTTTGGTAAACAATCCAAAAGCCCGATCTGGTCCATTCAGATGAAACGTTCAAAAAGTTATATAAAAGGTAGAATAAACTTGTCAAACTAAGTATAGAATCAATCTTTAGGATGTTTTTATCATAAAAGTTCAATAATGTTCCAACCGGAGAATTCCATTGTCTGTAGAATTGCACTGGAACGAGAGCAACCTCTCAAGTGAAAGCCCGTGACTGAGAATAAGGCTGTATGCAGACCCCTTACTCAAACATCTCGCAATTTTCGACCTGGCCAAGATAAAGCAAAACAGTTCGACACATACAACGACACAGAGTTACACATGGAGTAAAACAAACATACAGTCAATAATACAGTATAAACGAGTCTATATACGATGTGAGCAAATGAGGTGAGATAAGGGAGGTAAAGGCAAAAAAAGGCCATGGTGGCAAAGTAAATACAATATAGCAAGTAAAACACAGCAAGAGCGACATCATTGATGTATACAGAGAAGAGAGTCGGTCCAAGAATTGAACCCTGTGGCACCCCCATAGAGACTGCCAGAGGTCCGGACAGCAGACCCTCCATTTTGACCCACTGAACTCTATCAGAGAAGTAGTTGGTGAACCAGGTGAGGCAATCATTTGAGAAACCAAGGCTGTCGAGTCTGCCGATGAGGATGTGATGATTGACAGAGTCGAAAGCCTTGGCCAGATTAATGAATACGACTGCACAGTAATGTTTCTTATCGATGGTGGTTAAGATATCGTTTAGGACCTTGAGCGTGGCTGAGGTGCACCCATGACCAGCTCTGAAACCAGATTGCATAGCAGAGAAGGTATGGTGAGATTCGAAATGGTCGGTAATCTGTTTGTTGACTTGTCTTTCGAAGACCTTAGAAAGGCAGGGTAGGATAGATATAGGTCTGTAGCAGTTTGGGTCAAGAGTGTTCCCCCCTTTGAAGAGGGGATTTACTGCAGCTGCTTTGCAATCTTTGTGAATCTCAGACGACACAAAAGAGAGGTTGAACAGGCTAGTAAATAGGGGTGGCAACAATTTCGTTAGATCATTTTAGAAAGAAAGGGTCCAGATTGTCTAGCCTGGCTGATTTGTAGGGGTCCTGTGTTAGGGATGGCTGTTTAACTGTCTGAGACCTTGAGATAGATGCTGTTTTTCAGTCTCTTGGTCCCAGCTTTGATGCACCTGTACTGACCTCGCCTTCTGGATGGTAGCGGGGTGAACATGCAGTGGCTCAGGTGGTTGTTGTCCTTGATTATCTTTTTGGCCATCCTGTGACATCGGGTGCTGTATGTGTCCTGGAGGGCAGGTAGTTTGTCCCCGGTGATGCGTTGTGCAGACCGCACCACCCTCTGGAGATCCTTGTGGTTGTGGGCGGTTCAGTTGCCATACCAGGCTGTTATACAGCCCGACAGGATGCTCTCAATTGTGTACCTGTAAAAGTTTGTGAGGGTTTTAGGTGACAAGCCAAATTTCTTCAGCATCCTGAGTTGAAGAGGCTCTGTTGCACCTTCTTCACCACACTGTCTGTGTGGGTGAACCATTTTAGTTTTTCCATGATGTGTACGCAGAAGAACATAAAACTTTACACCTTCTCCACTGCTGTCCCATCTATGTGGATAGGGGGGGTGCTCCCTCTGCTGTTTCCTGTAGTCCACGATCATCTCCTTTGTTTTGTTGACATTGAGTAGAGGTTGTTTCCTAACACCACACTCCGAGTGCCCTCACCTCTTCCCAGTGTGCTGCCTTGTTGTTGTTGGTAATCAGGCCCACTACTGTTGTGTCGTCTACAAACTTGATGATTGAGTTGGAGGCGTGCATGGCCACACAGTCATGGGTGAACAGGGAGTACAGGAGGGGGCTGAGCACGCACCCTTGTGGGGCTCCAGTGTTGAGGATCAGTGAAGTGGAGATGTTGTTTCCTACCTTCACCACCTGGGGGCGGCCCACAGACACATGGCATGTGATGATGCCTAACCACCCTAAACACCTTTCAGCTGTCCTCAAAGTAGGGTTGCAAAGGGAGGGTATATATTACTGGAAATGTACCAGTAAACTACCAGAATGTTGGTATCGTTTAAAAATTTTATGTAATCTATGACAAGACATATTTTGGGTACTTCAGATTATCACTATTGTCTGTAATGATCTCTGGTCCTCTGTGCTGAACAGTGAATGCTCACCTCAAACTGGAAGAAGCTTTTTCATTTAATGAGTCCAATGCGAATGATATACTGCTTCCTTGGGAACAGACCCAAATCCCCATTATTTGCATGAAGAAAAAGATAGAGAAAAAGGTGGCAGAGGTTGGGTTGCCTTCTGAGGATTTGTGGGCGAGCCAGTAAATCTCCACTGCCATCCGTTCTATTGGCCAAAGTGCAATAGTTGGAAAATAAAATCCATGACCTACGATAAAGATTATCCTACCAACGGGACATTAAAAACTGTAATATCTTATGATTCACCAAATCGTGGTTGACAACATCATCCCCACATTGATCGTACGAACATATCCCAACCAGAAGCTGTGGATTACAGGCAACGTCCGCATCGAGCTAAAAGCTAGAGCTGCCACTTTCAAGGAGAAACATCAAACAAGCAAAGTGTCAATACAGGACTAAGATTGAATCATACTACACCGGCGCTCGTCGGATGTTGCAGGGCTTGAAAATTATTATGGACTACAAAGAGAAACCCAGACGTGAGCTGCCCAGTACAGGAAAAGACGGCCCGAACAGGCTCTCATTAACATCGACAGGGTTGTAGTGGAGCGGGGCGAGAGTTTCAAATTCCTTAGGTTGTTGGTGATGTGGACACCATCATGGTCCAAACACACCAAGACAGTTGTGAAGAGGGTACAACAACACCTTTTCCCCCTCAGGAGACTGAAAAGTTTTGGCATGGGTCCCCAGATCCTCAAAAAGTTATATAGCTGCACCATCAAGAACATCCTGACCGGTTGCATCACTGCCTGGCATGGCAACTGCTCGGCATCTGACCGTAAGGCATTACTGAGGGCAGTGTGTATGGCCCAGTACAGTTCAAGCTTCCTGCCATCCAGAACCTATATACTAGGCGGTGTCAGAGGAACGACCAAAAAATTGTCAAAGACTCCAGTCACCCAGGTCATAGACTGTTTTCTCTACTACCACACGGCAAGCGGTATCAAAGTGCCAAGTCTAGGACCATAAGGCTCCTTAACAGCTACTACCCCCAAGCTACTACCCCCCCCACCATTTGTTTTGTACACTGCTGCTACTCACTGTTTATTATCTATGCATAGTCACTTCACCCCTACCTACATGTACAAATTACCTACATGTACAAATTACCTCGACTAACCTGTACTAACCTGCACATTGACTCGATACCGGTACCCCCTGTATATAGCCTCGTTATTGTTATTTTATTGTTTTACTTTTGATATTTTCTTACTTTTGTTTATTTCCTAAACATTTTTTAAACTCTTTCTTGAACTGCACTGTTGGTTATGTGTTTATAAGTAAGCATTTCACAGTAACGCTTACACTTATTGTATTCGGCGCATGTGACAAATAAAGTTTGATTTGATTTATACTCTAAGAGTTTTATACTCTTAGTCTTTCAAAATACTTTTCACAAACTCCAGGTGTCCTGTCATGTGCCTTTTTATCAGGAGTTGCTTCCGCCTGGCCACTCTCCCATAAAGCCCAGATTGGTGAAGTGCTGTAGAGACTGTTGTCCTTCTGGCAGGTTCTCCCATCTCAGCCAAGGAACTCTGTAGTTCTGCCAGAGGGGTCATTGGATTCTTGGTCGCCTCCCTGACCAAGGTCCTTCTTGCCCATTGCTCAGTTTGGTTGGACAGTGAGCACTATTCAGAGTCTGGATAATTCCATATTTTTTCAATATCCAAATGATGGAGAACACTGTGCTCTTTGAAACTTTTAACACTTTCAATCATTTTATACCCTTCCCCAGATATATTCCTCATCTCAATTATCTTGATCTACGGACAGTTCCTTGGACTTCATGGTATAGTTTCTGCCCTGACATGCACTGTCAGCTGTGGAATGTTAAATATACAGGTGCGTTTCTTTCTAAATCCGAAAACATTTTGACACCTACTCATTCATGGTGTTTTCTTTATTTTTACTATTTTCTATACGGTAGAATAATATTGAAGACATCAAAACTATGAAATAACACATATGGATTCATGTAGTAACCAAAAAAGTGTATATTTTAGATTCTTCAAAGTAGCTACCCTTTGCAATGATGACAGCTTTGCACACTCTTGGCATTCTCTCAACTAGCTTCATGAGGTAGTCACCTGGAAGGATTTTCCAACAGTCTTGAAGGAGTTCCCATATGCTTAGCACTTGTTGACTGCTTTTCTTTCACTCTGCGGTCCAATTCATCCCAAACCATCTCAATTAGGTTTGATGTTGGGTTATTGTGGAGGGCAGGTCATCTGAATTCAGGCTGTAACACAACAAAATGTGGAATAAGTCAAGGGGTATGAACACTATCTGAAGGCACGGTATATGCATACATGTTTTAAAAGTTATTCAAGTATAAATGACCAAAGTTACGATAGATTGCCTTAGATTTTTCCATTAGTTACCAAAATTACTGAATATTCCAGTAACTTTTGTAAATTACCGGTAGCTTTGCAACTCTACCTCAGACATCTCGTTGGTGGCAAAGCAGCCTTTTTGCATGGCTCCGTGCAGATTTGTTTGAAAGATTACTCTGAGGACTGAGATTTACATTCTGTCTTGGAGAAAGAATGAACTTTGCCCATGTCACCATCTCTCCCTGTCACATCTTCCCTTGCATAGTCATACCGATTGAATTACCACCTCCATTGTGAGTGCCCCTGAATTCTGACCTGTACTGCTATGCTTATTTATCTACAGAGTGTCTTCTATAAGCGACAATCAGCAGTAGAAACAATAAAAAAGAAGCCTCCCCATCCCTGGTTCAGTAAAAAGCTGAGGGATGGGGCTGGATAAATGTAATCACACTCAAATTCATAGACCACGCTATAGATGCAAGGATTGACCATCAAAATTATAGTTTTAACCATTTTGAGGCATGTGTGTTTATATTTTCCTAGTTAACAAACATTGGAGAAAAACAAGCTTACGTTTTGGGTTCTGATAGGATATGACAGTTTAAGCTCATGAGGCATTTATAAGATCTAACAATCAATAGGTACGTATCATTAATTTATGAGTCCAAAAATAGACGTAGCAACTTCTAATTGCCCCTTTCAATCTCATAATAATAATTATTTTACCTGAATTAATGGGTAAGCTTATTGTACTAAATGTCGAAGACTATGGAAAACGCTGACATGATGAAAAGTGCTTAAAGAACGACTGCCCCTTTAAACCAACTAATCCCTTTGAAAACGACCTATGAGTCAGAAACATTTATTCTAGTGTTAAAATTGACTACAAAGTGGAAATAGGTACATTTTGCTCATAAAGTCCGTCTCGTCTAAAAGGAAGTGTGGGACCTGATTGCGTCACAACGAGTAAATGATGGTTGAGTTTGGATTGCAATTATGTCAATAATTCATGCTGATCTGAATTCTAATCAAGCCTGCCTTTCTGCGAACGATTGGAATCATGATTCAGGTATGCTCGTTATGTTTGCCTGCTCACCCCGGATTTGCCTTGTTTGCAGCGCATTCATTTGCACTCTGTCCAACGGCAAACTCCGGACACGGCACAGGCGGAGACGTGAAACGAACTTCCTCAGCCGAGAGGAACACTGTCAAGTGGCAGAGAAATGCCGCTGACAGTGGCCTTGCGAGATGAAGGACATAAGACAGTCCTTCGACTCCTGCTAATCTTAGCCTAAAAACAGACTTTCAGAGAATGACTCTATAACTGGTAAATCAATAGTCGCTGATATTTCAGTCAGATGGCTATCTGGGGCTCTGGCTGCCGCCAGATAGCCATTACACATTTCAATAAAAACATTTCCACATCCTGTGTTACTTTTTTAGTGACTAGTCCAAATGAACTATTTTAGGAGGGTGACCGGATATGCATTTTATAAAATGTTGACCTACACAAAATTAATAGGCTTTCTCTATAGACATGCATGAAAATGCAATCAAACAATACATTATAATAATGTAATACGTTTGGTTTATATCGGTGGTTGTTTGTGTTATCTCGATCACCCACTGGAGTTATAGTTTACCCACTTTTCTTATCACTACATCACTGCCCCCAACACGTTCAAAGGATTACGGTCATTTGAGACTGAATTCCCTATATGGATTGACCATGCTTCTGGCTCTGGTTCAACAATGCATGCTTCCAGCAGGATGCACGCTTCCAGCAGGATGCACAGCCAACTATGGTTTGCATGTCCTGCTGAAGGACCGTACCTAGCAGAATAGGTGGTTGGAGTTCATTGGTTCCCAATGGGGGTGAGGTTACCGGTACCTAGTAAAGAACAAGAAGGTCCGCACACTGTTAAAGCTCCAAATTCACCGTTTTATTGAAAACGCTTGGATCCGAAACTGATCTTCGTCAGGTCAGACAAACAAGGTCACTAATGTATATGAGCAGTAGATGAGAATGTTGTATCAGTAGACAAAACATGAACCTGAACTAATAAGTTACTGTTCTCTCTTTTCAGCTATGTGACAGCCTCAAAAATTATACTCCTGTGTAAGGTTCTGCAGCGAATCACAGCCAGCCACCAGAGAGAAGCAGATGTAACCACAGGACATGTGACAGAGTTGATGGACACCCTACGTTCATCATTGTACAGAAAGTTCCACAGAATGGAATATAATTACGTGCTAACAGAAACCGCTGCACTCGACCCCAGGTTTAAGAAGTTAGCCTTCAGTGATGCCAGAGCGATGGATGAGGCTCTTCATGAAGGAATCGAAGGAATCCCTCAGCAGATGCCATAATGGAGGTCTGATCCAATTTGGAGGAGCCCCTCCATAAATCTGCAGATCCTCTGAGCTAGTGGAAGAACAGGGCCTCTGTCTACCCACGGCTTAAAGTCATGACAAGGAGACTCTGCATAGTGGCCACATCCGTGCCATCTGAGAGGGTCTTCTCGAAAATGAGACAAATAATTTCTGAGAGAAGAAACCACATCAGCCTCTCGAAAGTGAGTCAGCTTGCATTTCTGAATGCAAATCTCTCATAAAGGCAAAAGATGGTCAGTATTGCTGTGTGCTGCTGGTTATAACATGGCAATAAAGGAGAGAGAAAAGAGTGACCAATTGTAATGTGTTAAGTGGGATGCTGCAGTTCTGCACATTGTTATTTATTTTTCTTTGATATAGTGCAATATTCTATTATGTTGTTCAGATTGTATTCATTTTGAATTGTTACATTTATATGGACTTTGTTTATATACAGTCTTCGCCAAAAGTTTTGAGAATGACACAAATATAATTTTTCACAATGTCTGCTGCCTCAAGTTTGTATGATGGCAATTTGCATATACTCCAGAATGTTATGAAGAGTGATATGATGAATTGCAATTAATTGCAAAGTCCCTCTTTGCCATGCAGATGAACAGAATCCCCCCAAAAAACATGTCCACTGCATTTCAGCCCTGCTACAAAAGCACCAGCTGACATCATGTCAGTGATTCTCACGTTAACAAAGGTGTGTTAGAGTGTTGACGAGGACAAGGCTGGAGATCACTCTGTCATGCTGATTGAGTTCGAATAACAGACTGGAAGTTTCAAAATGAGGGTGGTGCTTGAAATCATGGTTCTTCCTCTGTCAGCCATGGTTACCTGCAAGGAAACATGTGCCTTCATCATTGCTTTGCACAAAAAGGGTTTCACAGGCAAGGATATTGCTGCCAGTAAGATTGCGCCTAAATGAACCATTTATCGGATCATCAAGAACTTCAAGGAGAGCGGTTCAATTGTTGTGAAGAAGGCTTCAGGGCGCCCAAGAAAGCCCAGCAAGCGCCAGGACCGTCTCCTAAAGTTGATTCAGCTGCGGGATCGGGGCACCAACACTACAGAGCTTGCTTAGGAATGGCAGCAGGCAAGTGTGAGTACATCTGCACGCACAGTGAGGTGCAGCCTTTTGGAGGATGACCTGGTGTCAAGAAGGGCAGCAAAGAAGCCACTTCTCTCCAGGAAAAACCTCAGGGACAGACTGATATTCTGAAAAAGGTACTGGGGTAAAGTCATTTTCTCTGATGAATCTCCTTTCCGATTATTTGGGTGATCCGGAAAAAAGCTTGTCCAGAGAAGACAAGGTGAGTGCTACCATCAGTCCTGTGTCATGCCAACAGTAAAGCATCCTGAGACCATTCATGTGTGGGGTTGCTTCTCAGCCAAGGGAGTGGGCTCACCCACAATTTTGCCTAAGAACACAGCCATGAATAAAGAATGGTACCAACATATCCTCCGAGAGCAACTTCTCCCAACCATCCGGCAACAGTTTGGTGACGAACAATGCCTTTTCCAGCATGATGGAGCACCTTGCCATAAGGCAAAAGTGAATAACTAATTGGCTCGGGATCAAAACATCAATATTTTGGGTCCATGACCTGGAAACTCCCCAGACTTTAATCCCATTGATAATTTGTGGTCAATCCTCAAGGGTGGACAAACAAAAACTCACAAATTCTGACAAAGTCTTTGACATTTATGAAATGTTTTAAATACTTCAATATTTCATAGTAACATCTGACAAACATATCGAAAGACACTGAAGCAGCAAACTTTACAATCCTTTTTTACATTTATTTCAATTTGTGGGATGCTGCAGTTTTGCAATTATATTTATTTTATTTTATGGTGCAATATTCCAATATTATATTATGCTGTTGAGATTGTATTTGTTTTGAATGGTTCGATTTATATGCACTTTGTTTATATACATTCAAAAGTTATACTTTAAATGCAAATGTTTAATAGCATTCTTTTTTTTATAACAAACCAATGCATTTTTTAATACATTGTGGTTAAGGTAGAGTATTATTTCATGTAATAGTTTAATTAGAATTGTTTTAACACCAATCAGTCAAATTATCGCAAATTGTTTCACTTTAAAAAACAACGTATTTTTAAAGGATTTCCTCCTCTTCTTCCGAAGAGGAGAGGCGAAAAGGATCAGAGGATCAATATGCGGCGTGGTAAGTGTCCATGGTTCTTTTAATGCGAAAATGGACACATGAACAACTGAATACAAAAACAATAAACGTGGAATGAACGAAACCCAAAACAGTACCGTGTGGTGAAAAACACAGACACGGAAACAAACACCCACAGACACACAGTGAAACCCAGGCTACCTAAGTATGATTCTCAATCAGAGACAACTAATGACACCTGCCTCTGATTGAGAACCATTCTAGGCCGAAACATAGAAATACCCAAATCATAGAAAAACAAACATAGACTGCCCAGCCCAACTCACGCCCTGACCATACTAAATAATGACAAAACAAAGGAAATAAAGGTCAGAAAGTGACAGTATTGGTAGCCAAAAGAGCCTGCTCTTTTTGGTGAGCTGAGCCTGAATGCCCATCACTAGTATGTAATGTGTTGTCATAAAGAGTTTAATTTTAAAGATATATTCACTTGGACATTCACTTGATGAAGACAACAGGACTGATAGCCATTGAATACAAAACCATGTTTCTGTTGCTAACAAATACAATAATTGGTGGTACAACTACAATTCACTAGAAAGGCCCAATAGGAAATATGCAAATAAGGAATAATAAATTCTCAAATTGAATTATATGTTCCCTCAACCTAAAATTCAAAGTTGAGTGAACATACAATTCAACTAGGTAATGTATGTTGGGTCAGTTATATGCCTCTTTTGGTTCCAAAACCCTCCTTTGGACCAATACCCATTATCCCCAACTCAAACTCCCTATCCAGTGACATGAGGCTACCAGATGAGCTAAATAACTTCTATGCTCACTTCGAGGCAAGTAACACTGAAACATGCATGAGAGCATCAACTATTCCGGACGACAGTGTGATCACGCTCTCTGCAGCCAATGTGAGCAAGACCTTTAAACAGGTCTACATTCACAAGGCCGCAGGGCAAACGGATTACCAGGACGTGTACTTTGAGCATACGCTGACCAACTGGCAAGTCATCAAGTCTTCCAACTGTCTTCACTCACATTTTCAACCTCTCCCTGTCTGAGTCTGTAATAACAACATGTTTCAAACAGACCACCATATTACCTGTGTCCAAGAACACTAAGGTAACCTGCCTAAATGACTACCGACTCATGGCTACAGCACTCACATCTGTAGCCATGAAATGCTTTGAAAAGCTGGTCATGGCTCACATCAACCCCATTATCTCAGAAACACAAGACCGACTCAAATTTGCATATTGCACCATCAGATCCACAGATGATGCAAGGTCTATTGCACTTCATACTTCCCTTTCACACCTGGACAAAAGGAACACCTAATGTTGAAGTCGGAAGTTTACATACACCTTAGCCAAATACATTTATCCCAGGAAAGATTACCTGTTTTAGGTCAGTTAGGATCACCACTTTATTTTAAGAATGTGATATGTCAGAATAACAGTAGAGAGAATTATTTATTTCAGCTTTTATTTCTGTCATCACATTTACAGTGGGTCAGAAGTTTACATACACTCAATTAGTATTTGATAGCATTGCCTTTGAATTGTTTAACCTGGGTCAAACGTTTCAGGTAGCCTTCCACAAGCATCCCACAATAAGTTGGGTGAATTTTGGCCCATTCCTCCTGACAGAGCTGATGTTTGTAGGTTTGTAGGCCTCCTTGCTCGCACATGCTTTTTCAGTTCTGCCCACATATTTTCTATAAGATTAAGGTCAGTGCTTTGTGATGGCCACTCCATTACCTTGACTTTGTTGTCCTTAAGCCATTTTGCCACAACTTTAGTCGTATGCTTGGGGTCATTGTCCATTTGGAAGACCCATTTGCGACCAAGCTTTAACTTCCTGACTGATGTCTTGAGATGTTGCTTCAATATATCCATATAGTTTTCTTTCCTCATGATGCCATCTATTTTGTGAAGTGCACCAGTCTCTCCTGCTGCAAAGCACCCCCCACAACATGATGCTGACACCCCCGTGCTTCACGGTTGGGATGGTGTTCTTCGGATTGCAAGCCTCCCTCTTTTTCCTCCAAACATAACAATGGTCATTATGGCCAAACAGTTATATTTTTGTTTCAGCAGACCAGTGGACATTTCTCCAAAAAGTACAATCTTTGTCCCCATGTGCAGTTGCAAACTGTAGTCTGGCTTTTTATGGCGGTTTTGGAGCAGTGGCTTCCTCCTAGCTGAGCGGCCTTTCAGGTTATGTCGATATAGGACTCATTTTTACTGTGGATATTGTCACGCCCTGGCCTTAGTATTCTGTGTTTTCGGTATTATTTTGGTTAGGTCAGGGTATGACATGGGGATTTATGTGGTTTGTTTTGTCTGGGGTTGTTTGTTATGGGATTGTGGTTAGAGTAGTACTCTAGGTATGGTTGCCTAGAGTGGTTCTCAATCAGAGGCAGGTGTTTATCGTTGTCTCTGATTGGGAACCATATTTAGGCAGCCATATTCTTTAGGTCTCTTGTGGGTGATTGTTCCTGTCTTTGTGGCACCAGATAGGACTGTTTCGGTTTTTCACGTTTCTTGTTTTGTAGATTGTTGTATTTTCATCTTTGTACAAAACTAACCACGCTGCATTTTGGTCCGCTTCTCTTTCATCAGAAGAAAACCGTTACAGATATGGATACCTTTGTACCTGTTTCCTCCAGCATCTCCACAAGTTCCTTTGCTGTTGTTCTGGGATTGATTTGCACTTTTCGCACCACGGTATGTTCATCTCTAGGAGACAACGTGTCTCCTTCCTGAGCAGTATGACGGCTACGTGGTCCCATGGTGTTTATACTTGCGTACTATTGTTTGTACAAATGAACGTGGTACCTTCAGGTGTTTTGAAATTGCTCCCAAGGATGAACCAGACTTGTGGAGGTCTACAATATTTTTCTGAGGTCATGGCTGATTTAAAAAAAATCCCATGATGTCAAGCAAAGAGGCATTGAATTTGAAGGTAGACCTTGAAATACATCCACAGGTACACCTCCAACTGACTGAAATTATGTCAATTAGCCTATCAGAACCTGCAAAAACCATGACAGCATTTTCTGGAATTTACAAATGGTCTAAAGACACAGTCAATTTAGTGTATGTTAACTTCTGACCCACTGGAATTGTGATACAGTGAGTTATATGTGAAATAATCTGTCTGTAAAGAATTGTTGGAAAAATGACTTGTGTCATGCACAAAGCAGATGTCCTAACTGACTTGCCAAAACTATAGTTTTTTAATAAGAAAATTGTGGAGTGATTGAAAAACAAGTTTTAATGACTCCAACCGTAGTGTGTGTAAACTTCTGACTTCAACTATGTGAGAAGGCTGTTCATTCACTACAGCTCAGCTTTCAACACCATTGTGCCCTCAAAGCTCATCACTAAGCTACTGACCCTGGGACGGACTAAACACCTCCCTCTGCAGCTGGATCCTGGACTTCCTGACGGGACGCCCCCAGGTGGTAAGGGTAGGTAACAACACATCCGCCATGCTTATCCTCAACACGGGGACCCCTCAGGGGTGTGAGCTCAGTCCCCTCCTGTACTCCCTGTTCACTCATGACTGGACGGCCAGGCACGTCTCCAATACCATAATGATACAACAGTGTCTGATCACTGACAACGATGATAAAGACTATAAGGAGGAGGTCAGAGACCTGTCCGTGTGGTGCAAGGACAACAACCTCTCCCTCAATGTGATCAAGACAAAGGAGATGATTGTGGACTACAGGGAAAAAAAGACAGAGCACCCCCCCATTCTCATTGACAGGGCGGTAGTGTAGCAGGTTGAGAGCTTCAAGTTCCTTGGTGTCCACATCACCAACAAACTAACATGGTCCAAGCACACCAAGACAGTTGTGAAGAGGCCACGACGAATCCTGTTCCCCCTCAGGATACTGAAAAGATTTGGCATGGGTCCTCAGATCCTCAAAAGGTTTTACAACTGCACCATTGAGAGCATCCTGTCTGGTATGGCAACTGCTCGGCCTCTGACCGCAAGGCACTACAAAGGGTAGTGCATACAGCCCAATACATCACTGTGGCCAAGCTTCCTGCCATCAAGGACCTCTGTACCAGGCGGTGTCAAAGGAAATCCCTAATATTTGTCAAAGACTCCAGTTTACCTAGTCATAGCCTGTTCTCTTTGCTACCACACGGCAAGCGGTACCGGAGCATTAAGTCTAGGTCCAAGAGGCTTCTAAACAGTTTCTACCCCCAAGCAATAACACTCCTGAACAGCTATTCAAATGACTACCCAGACTACTTGCATTGCCCCTCCCCTTCTACACTGCCTCCACTCTCTGTTATTATCTATAGATAGACACTTTAATCTCTACCTACATGTACATATTACTTCCATTACCTCGACACCGATGCCCCCCGCACGTAGCCCCGCTATTCATATTTACTGCTGCTCTTTAATTATTTGTTATTCTTATCTCTTACTGTTTTTGTATTTTCTTAAAACTGCATTGTTTAATGGCTTGTAAGTAAGTTCACTGTAACACTGTACGTGTTGTATTCGGTGCATGTGACAGATAAAACTTGATATCTGTCCAGCCAACCTTGGGTGTTCATGGTGAGGTTCCAGGTGACCCGGGTGAAGGTGAGTTGGGTGGCACTCCTGGTTCTGGCCCACTTCATATACCAGATGGTGGGAGCCACCATTTTCCAGATGATGGAGAAAGAAGCAGATGGCTTCAACCACAACCACTTCCAGCTAGAGAAGCTGCACTTCCTGGAAAACTGCACCTGTTTGGATGGACTGCACATGGAGAGATTTGTGCAGGTCTCAATCAGATGAAAACATTTATAATTGTGTTCTCCTTGACTATCTCCACTCTGACCTAACATAATCATATGCTGTGCTTTCTCTGTAAATCATTTTTGAAATCAGACACCATGGATAGATTACCAAGATGTTTATCTTTCATTTTCTGTATTGGACTTGTTAATGTGTGAAAATAACATATTTCTAAAAAATATTTTTGAATTTCGCACGCTGCCTTTTCAGCGGAATGTTGAGTTGGGGTTCCGCTAGCAGAACGCTTGGCCTAGACAGGTTAACCACTGATTCCTCGTCTGGTCTCTTCTCTGCACCTGGGTCCAACTTTACCACGTCACAGCAAGCTTCTGTCTCAATATGGACCCAGCAGAGATCACCCAGATCCAGAATGCTATAACCCAACAAGGAGCACTGCTGGGCTGCAGCAAGAAACACCCTCCCAAATATCAGAGACCCTCCAGGTACTTACAGATTCCCTCCAACCATGGCCCAACCCTAAACGCAGGAGGAGCCAATGCCAAAGTCTTGTCACCCAGTGATACAGGCATCGCCATAGTTCCTCCAGGGAACCTGCACCGGCAACCCAAGATCCCAGCCCCCGTAAGACAGCCACCCTGCAGGATGCAAGGGGTTCCTCACTCAGTGCTCTCTGGTGTTTGAGCTACAATCCTCCTTGTTCCATGCGATTGGGCCATGATTGCTTACATCATCTCTCTACTCTTGGGGAAGGCCCTGGCGTAGGCTACGGCGGTGTGGGAACAGCCACCACCATCCGCACCCTCGCCACCAAGAATGGGTGGAATACTGAGGCACTGGTCACCACTTTCCACCAGGGTCTACCTCCATCAAGGATGAACTGACCACTCGGAAACTGGGAGAGGACCTTGAGTCCCTGATAACGCTGGCCATCAGGATTGACAACCACATCCAGTCGAATGGGCAAACGGAGCGGGACAACCAGTCCCTTCTCTCCCCCCACACCTGCCTGTCCTCCCCCTCGAATTGTTGATGGTTGCCCAGCCTACGCCATCCGGCGTCTGTTGGAGGCTCGTCGGGTCCGAGGCACCCTGCAGTACCTAGTGGACTGGGTGGGTTATGGCCTCGAGGAGCGGGCATGGGTACCTGCCCGGGACATCCTGGATCCGGGACCTGTTCGGGACTTCAACCAACTACGTGGTGGTCGCCCTGGCTCCGTGGCTGAGGCCGCTCCAAGAAGGATGGGGTACTGCCATGATTCCACCTGTCACTAGAGGGCAGTAGAGACTGTCCTAGAGACATGAATGGCACTCGGGTGTGTCCTATTTACTCATTTTGATTTCCCTGTTAAGAGGTGTGTTTTTTGTTGTCCTTTGCAGTAGCTTACATTGTTTACTGTGTGCGTTCATTTCCTGAGTGAGTTGTTGAGATTTAGTGTGTAAGGACAGATGCTGAAAGACGAGAAGCAAGTATAGGGAGTAAATATTTAATAAATAACCTGTAACGGGAGTCGTCGTCTGAAGAAGAGGAATCGGACCAAAGCACAGCGTGGTAAGTGTTCATGACTTTTTATTGTAACTGAACACCATAACAAAATAACAAAGAGAAATAAAAGAAACCCGAAACAGTCCTGTCAGGTGTAAAACACTAAACAGAAAACAACTACCCACAAAAACCATGTTGGAAAAGCTACCTAAGTATGGTCCCTGACAGCTGTCCCTGACCAAACCAAAATAGAAACATAAAAAGCTCTAAGGTCAGGGTGTGACATAACCATCATGAAACAAAAGAAGGACAGCGTCTGGACAGGGGAAACAAAACATTAATAGACAGAGGGGAAGCGGGAGTAGGCGTGACATAGTGTTTCTTGTTTTTTCAAGTGCTACCGTTTCTCAGTAAAGCATTATGTTTATCCTTAACCACTGATTCCTCGTCTGGTCTCTTCTCTGCACCTGGGTCCAATCTTACCACGTCACACGTAGAAAAAAAGGTGCTAAGTAGAAGCATACGGGGTTCTTTGGTTTGTCCCCATAGGTGCACCCTTTTTGGTGCTGTGTAGAACCCTTTGCAGAGTGTTCGATCTAGAACCATCTATGTAGGGTTTTCCAAAGAACCTCCTGTATATGGTTTTACCAATAACCATTTTTTCATCTAAAGGTTCTTCATAGAACGATCTGTGAAGAGTTCTACCAAGAACCCTTTTATCTTTGGAACCCTCTATAAACAATTCCACCAGCTTTATTAGCCTTTAAAATAAATGGTATTATTCATTACAATACAAATCATAAGGTCTTTATTTGAGGGCCTTATACCATTATACCATAACACAGTGGTGTTAGGAATTTCCTGGTTTACAAGCCACATCAGGCCTACAAGTCACATTATGCTGGCTTGCAAAGTGATGGGTAATTTCTATTGGAACTCAACCAGAGTTAGGATATCCAACAAGTGGAATTGTTTATCGCCTGCAACCTGCATTCAGAATAAATGCCAGTGTAGGAAAGATTGAATACTAGACTACCTCAAGCATATAAACTGGAACAACCGTCTCAGTAGCGGTTGCAATAAATCCAATTACTAACAGATTGGATTAGTTTAGAAGACGTATCAACCAAGCAATGTTCATGCAAAAACACATATATTACAATAAAACAAACAATTCTGAAAATCGCCCTGCAACAGAGCATGCTGGGAAATATTATATATGGTTCAATGTAGAACACCTTGACTTCCAATGAATACTTCTTGCCTTCCAAAGAATCCTCAAAGAAACATTTCTTCAAAAACTATTCTTAGGATGATAAAGGTTCTAGGTAGAACCCTTTGCCTTACAAAGAACCCTTGTCTTCCAGAAAAGGTTATTCTGATCAAAACAGTTCTTGGTAGAACCCTATCCCCCAAAAATAACCCTTTTTGGAACCCTTAGTTCTAAGCTTGTGCTGGTGATGCTCTGCTAATCATCAGATGGGAGAGGAGAAGTTAGGGGGCACACGTAGGTAAAAGTGGGGCCCTGCCTTGATTGGGTAACTGATAATTTAATTAAATGCATAATAAATAAGTGACTGGTCTGATCAATTGTGTGATTCATATTCCCAAGAACAGAAAAAAAGGTGATCTTGCATGGAGACCAAGACTGAGGGTGATTAACCGTCATCTTGAACTTCTTCCATTTTCTGATAATTGTGCCAACAGTTGTTGCCTTCTTACCAAGCTGCTTGCCTATTGTCCTGTAGCCCATCCCAGCCTTGTGCAGGTCTACAATTTTATCACTGATGTCCTTACACAGCTCTCTGGTCTTGGCCAATGTGGAGAGGTTGGAGTCTGTTTGAGTGTGTGGACAGTTGTCTTTTATACAGGTAACACTTTCAAACAGGTGCAGTTAATACAGGTAATGAGTGGAGAACAGTAGGGCTTCTTAAAGAAAAACTAACAGGTCTGTGAGGGGCAGAATTCTTACTGGTTGGTAGGTGATCAAATACTTATGTCATGCAATAAAATGCTAATTAATTACTTTAAAATAATAAAATGTGATTTTCTGGATTTTTTACAGACCTTTACATGCTTTGTAAGTAGGAAAACCTGCAAAATCGCCAGTGTATCAAATACCTGCTCTCCCCACTGTATGTGTATTGTGTAACATGAAGTCCTATGAGTGTCATCTGATGAAGATCATCAAAGGTTAGTGATTCGTTTTTTATTTTTGTGACTCCTCTCTTTGGCTGGAAAAATGGCTGTTTTTCTTTGAGTTGGTGGTGACCTAACATAATCGTTTGTGGTCCTTTCGCTGTAAAGCCTATTTGAAATCGGACACTGTGGTGGGATTAACACGTGCAACTACTAAAGGACACCAATAATAATAAGAGAGTTACTTTGGCCAAGAACGAGGAATGGACATTAGACGGTGGAAATCTGTCCTTTGGTCTGATGAGTACAAATTTGATATTTTTGATTCCAACCTCCATGTCTTTGTGAGATGCAGAGAAGGTGAACGGATGATCTCCGCTTCCATCTGCATCATGGATCCCACCGTGATGCATGAAGGAAGGCACACTTAACAAACCAACCCATCTGGTTTGTGCTTAGTGGGTCTACCATTTGTTTTTCAACAGGACAATGACTCATCACACCTCCAGGCTTCCCACACCTGTTCCCGATCCTTTTCCCTGATTAGAGTCCCTATTTCTCTCCTTGTTTTCCGTTCCTGCCCCGTCGGATCCTTATCTATAATTCACCGTGCTGTGTCTATGTTTTGCCCTGTCGTGTCGTGTTTCCCTCAGATGCTGCGTGGTGAGCAGGTGTCTGAGTCTGCTAGGTTCAAGTGCCTTCCCGAGGCAACCTGCAGTTCTCGATCAAGTCTCCAGTCTGTTCTTACGAGTAGTATTATGCTTTTTGTTTTGTAAAGTTTCTTACTGGATTAAAAACTCTGTTTTCGCCAAGTCGCTTTTGGGTCCTCATTCACCTGCATAACAGAAGGATCCGACCAAGGAATGGACCCAGCGACTACAGAGGCTCGTAACACTGCCGTCAAGATCCAAGGAGCCATGCTCGGCAGACACGAGCAGGAATTGTCTGCTGCTCGCCATGCCGTGGAGAACCTGGCCGCTCAGGTTTCCGACCTCTCTGGACAGTTCCAGAGTCTTCGTCTCGTGCCACCTGTTACTTCCTGGCCTGCCGAGCCTCCGGAACCTAGGGTTAATAACCCACCTTGCTACTCCGGGCAGCCCACGGAGTGCCGCTCCTTTCTCACCCAGTGTGATATTGTGTTCTCTCTCCAACCCAACACATACTCTAGTGAGAGAGCTCGGGTTGCTTACGTCATTTCACTCCTTACTGGCCGGGCCCGAGAGTGGGGCACAGCTATCTGGGAGGCAAGGGCTGATTGTTCTAACAATTACCAGAACTTTAAAGAGGAGATGATTCGGGTTTTTGACCGTTCAGTTTTTGGTGGGGAGGCTTCTAGGGCCCTGGCTTCCCTATGCCAAGGTGATCGATCCATAACGGATTACTCTATAGAGTTTCGTACTCTTGCTGCCTCTAGTGACTGGAACGAGCCGGCGCTGCTCGCTCGTTTTCTGGAGGGACTCCACACAGTGGTCAAGGATGAGATTCTCTCTCGGGAGGTTCCTTCCAGTGTGGACTCTTTGATTGCTCTCGCCATCCGCATAGAACGACGGGTAGATCTTCGTCACCAGGCTCGTGGAAGAGAGCTCGCATCAACGGTGTTTCCCTGCTCCGCATCGCAACCATCTCCCTCCTCTGGCTCTGAGACTGAGCCCATGCAGCTGGGAGGGATTCGCATCTCGACTAAGGAGAGGGAACGGAGGATCACCAACCGCCTGTGCCTCTATTGCGGATTTGATGGACATTTTGTTAATTCATGTCCAGTAAGAGGCCAGAGCCCATCAGTAAGCGGAGGGCTACTGGTGAGCGCTACTACTCAGGTCTCTTCATCTAGATCCTGTACTACTATGTCGGTCCATCTACGCTGGACCGGTTCGGGTGCTACATGCAGTGCCTTGATTGACTCTGGGGCTGAGGGTTGTTTCATGGACGAAGCATGGGTTCGGAAACATAACATTCCTTTCAGACAGTTAGACAAGCCTACGCCCATGTTTGCCTTAGATGGTAGTCATCTTCCCAGTATCAGATTTGAGACACTACCTTTAACTCTCACAGTATCTGGTAACCACAGTGAGACTATTTCTTTTTTGATTTTTCGTTCACCTTTTACACCTGTTGTTTTGGGTCATCCCTGGCTAGTATGTCATAATCCTTCTATTAATTGGTCTTGTAATTCTATCCTATCCTGGAACGTATCTTGTCATGTGAAGTGCTTAATGTCTGCCATCCCTCCCATTTCTTCTGTCCCCACTTCTCAGGAGGAACCTGGCGATTTGACAGGAGTGCCGGAGGAATATCATGATCTGCGCACGGTCTTCAGTCGGTCCCGAGCCAACTCCCTTCCTCCTCACCGGTCGTATGATTGTAGTATTGATCTCCTTCCGGGGACCACTCCTCCTCGGGGTAGACTATACTCTCTGTCGGCTCCCGAACGTAAGGCTCTCGAGGATTATTTATCTGTGTCTCTTGACGCCGGTACCATAGTGCCTTCTTCCTCTCCGGCCGGGGCGGGGTTCTTTTTTGTTAAGAAGAAGGACGGTACTCTGCTCCCCTGCGTGGATTATCGAGGGCTGAATGACATAACGGTTAAGAATCGTTATCCGCTTCCCCTTATGTCATCAGCCTTCGAGATTCTGCAGGGAGCCAGGTGCTTTACTAAGTTGGACCTTCGTAACGCTTACCATCTCGTGCGCATCAGAGAGGGGGACGAGTGGAAAACGGCGTTTAACACTCCGTTAGGGCATTTTGAGTACCGGGTTCTGCCGTTTTGTCTCGCCAATGCGCCAGCTGTTTTTCAGGCATTAGTTAATGATGTTCTGAGAGACATGCTGAACATCTTTGTTTTTGTCTATCTTGACGATATCCTGATTTTTTCACCATCACTCGAGATTCATGTTCAGCACGTTCGACGTGTTCTACAGCGCCTTTTAGAGAATTGTCTCTACGTAAAGGCTGAGAAGTGCTCTTTTCATGTCTCCTCCGTTACTTTTCTCGGTTCCGTTATTTCCGCTGAAGGCATTCAGATGGATTCCGCTAAGGTCCAAGCTGTCAGTGATTGGCCCGTTCCAAGGTCACGTGTCGAGTTGCAGCGCTTTTTAGGTTTCGCTAATTTCTATCGGCGTTTCATTCGTAATTTCGGTCAAGTTGCTGCCCCTCTCACAGCTCTTACTTCTGTCAAGACGTGTTTTAAGTGGTCCGGTTCCGCCCAGGGAGCTTTTGATCTTCTAAAAGAACGTTTTACGTCCGCTCCTATCCTCGTTACTCCTGACGTCACTAGACAATTCATTGTCGAGGTTGACGCTTCAGAGGTAGGCGTGGGAGCCATTCTATCCCAGCGCTTCCAGTCTGACGATAAGGTTCATCCTTGCGCTTATTTTTCTCATCGCCTGTCGCCATCTGAGCGCAACTATGATGTGGGTAACCGTGAACTGCTCGCCATCCGCTTAGCCCTAGGCGAATGGCGACAGTGGTTGGAGGGGGCGACCGTTCCTTTTGTCGTTTGGACAGACCATAAGAACCTTGAGTACATCCGTTCTGCCAAACGACTTAATGCCCGTCAAGCTCGTTGGGCGTTGTTTTTCGCTCGTTTCGAGTTTGTGATTTCTTACCGTCCGGGTAGCAAGAACACCAAGCCTGATGCCTTATCCCGTCTGTTTAGTTCTTCTGTGGCTTCTACTGATCCCGGGGGGATTCTTCCTTATGGGCGTGTTGTCGGGTTGACAGTCTGGGAATTGAAAGACAGGTTAAGCAAGCACTCACGCACACTGCGTCGCCGCGCTTGTCCTAGTAACCTCCTTTTCGTTCCTGTTTCCACTCGTCTGGCTGTTCTTCAGTGGGCTCACTCTGCCAAGTTAGCTGGTCATCCCGGTGTTCGAGGCACTCTTGCGTCTATTCGCCAGCGCTTTTGGTGGCCGACTCAGGAGCGTGACACGCGCCGTTTCGTGGCTGCTTGTTCGGACTGCGCGCAGACTAAGTCGGGTAACTCTCCTCCTGCCGGGTGTCTCAGACCGCTCCCCATTCCTTCTCGACCATGGTCTCACATCGCCCTAGACTTCATTACCGGTCTGCCTTTGTCTGCGGGGAAGACTGTGATTCTTACGGTTGTCGATAGGTTCTCTAAGGCGGCACATTTCATTCCCCTCGCTAAACTTCCTTCCGCTAAGGAGACGGCACAAATCATTATCGAGAATGTGTTCAGAATTCATGGCCTCCCGTTAGACGCCGTTTCAGACAGAGGCCCGCAATTCACGTCACAGTTTTGGAGGGAGTTCTGTCGTTTGATTGGTGCGTCCGTCAGTCTCTCTTCCGGGTTTCATCCCCAGTCTAACGGTCAAGCAGAGAGGGCCAATCAGACGATTGGTCGCATACTACGCAGCCTTTCTTTCAGAAACCCTGCGTCTTGGGCAGAACAGCTCCCCTGGGCAGAATACGCTCACAACTCGCTTCCTTCGTCTGCTACCGGGTTATCTCCGTTTCAGAGTAGTCTGGGTTACCAGCCTCCTCTGTTCTCATCCCAGCTTGCCGAGTCCAGCGTTCCCTCCGCTCAAGCGTTTGTCCAACGTTGTGAGCGCACCTGGAGGAGGGTGAGGTCTGCACTTTGCCGCTACAGGGCACAGACTGTGAGAGCCGCCAATAAACGCAGGATTAAGAGTCCAAGGTATTGTTGCGGCCAGAGAGTGTGGCTTTCCACTCGCAACCTTCCTCTTACGACAGCTTCTCGTAAGTTGACTCCGCGGTTCATTGGTCCGTTCCGTGTCTCCCAGGTCGTCAATCCTGTCGCTGTGCGACTGCTTCTTCCGCGACATCTTCGTCGCGTCCATCCTGTCTTCCATGTCTCCTGTGTCAAGCCCTTTCTTCGCACCCCCGTTCGTCTTCCCTCCCCCTCCCGTCCTTGTCGAGAGCGCACCTATTTACAAGGTACGTAAGATCATGGACATGCGTTCTCGGGGACGGGGTCACCAATACTTAGTGGATTGGGAGGGTTACGGTCCTGAGGAGAGGAGTTGGGTTCCGTCTCGGGACGTGCTGGACCGTTCGCTTATTGATGATTTCCTCCGTTGCCGCCAGGGTTCCTGCTCGAGTGCGCCAGGAGGCGCTCGGTGAGTGGGGGGTACTGTCATGTTTTGTCATTAATTATCATGTCTTGTCCCTGTGCTTCCCCTTCTATTCGTTTCCCTCTGCTGGTCTTATTAGGTTCTTTCCCTCTTTCTATCCCTCTCTCTCCCCTCCCTCTCTCACTCTCTCGCTCTCTCTTCTCTCTATCGTTCCGTTCCTGCTCCCAGCTGTTCCTATTCCCCTAATCAATCATTTAGTCTTCCCACACCTGTTCCCGATCCTTTTCCCTGATTAGAGTCCCTATTTCTCTCCTTGTTTTCCGTTCCTGCCCCGTCGGATCCTTATCTATAATTCACCGTGCTGTGTCTATGTTTTGCCCTGTCGTGTCGTGTTTCCCTCAGATGCTGCGTGGTGAGCAGGTGTCTGAGTCTGCTAGGTTCAAGTGCCTTCCCGAGGCAACCTGCAGTTCTCGATCAAGTCTCCAGTCTGTTCTTACGAGTAGTATTATGCTTTTTGTTTTGTAAAGTTTCTTACTGGATTAAAAACTCTGTTTTCGCCAAGTCGCTTTTGGGTCCTCATTCACCTGCATAACAGATGGAGGGCTGCATCAGATGACCTGGCCTCCACAATCACCTGACCTCAACCTAATTGAGATGATTTGGGATGGGATGGACCGTAAAGTGAAGGAAAAGCAGCCAACAAGTGCTCAGCATATGTGGGAACTCCTTCAAGACTGTTGGAAAAACATTCCAGTTGAAGCTGGTTGGCTACTTTGAAGAATCTCAAATATAAAATATATTTTAGTTACTACATGATTACATATGTTTTATTTTTATTTCATTATTATTCTACAATGTAGATAATACAAATAAAGAAATACCCTTGAATAAGTAGGTGTTTTAAACAAAAATGTGAGAATCACACAACAGAACACTTCAACTGGAACGACACTCAGTAATGGTTGCACAAAAATAACTGTGTGCCAACCACATGGGGCCAATAGGGTAATTTTTCTGGGATCAGTGCCTTGACCTTTTTACTATTGAGCCTCCTTTCCCCTAACCTGCAACACAGGCCCCCGTATATCCCTACATCTCTTCTCTCTCTATTTCCCTCACTCTGTGTCAGTCTACCTTGTCAGATTTGCATGCTAAACCTTGGAAGGTTGAAACAGGAGTGGGTGCGGGTGGGGATTCATTTGCCTGCAACGCATTGAAGGGGAAGGGAGAGCCAGGCTGGCTTGATTCTCACCACATGTCTACTTAGTTTGTTCGCTGAGGTAGAATAACCCTGTCAGAAGTCTTTAGGCAGCCCCAAGCCCTTGGTGTCAACATGGCTTGTCTCAGTGGGTTCAGCCTGTCTCGCATCCCCTCTATCCTGATGTTGGCGGTACTGTACGTGGCCTATGTGTTGATCGGAGGACTGATCTTCTGGAAGCTGGAAGGAGGTCTGGTGCGGCAGGAAAAAGCCCGTATACTTGAGGAGAAGAGATCACTACTAGACACATACCCCTGTCTGAACCAAGAGGCCCTGGATGCTATAGCTCAGGTGAGTCAGTGTGAGAGCGAGATGGTGCAAACATGTGTCCTTTGTCCTGATCTTCTCTGCATTCTGATTGTGCACAAGTTTTTAGACAGTTAAAAAACACATTGTGATCTGATTGAGATTGAGGCCATTTAAAACATAATTATCTTGACCTCGAAAATCATTGACAGGGGGCAAATTTGATGTATGGCATCAATATGTCTTAAAATAATTAAATAAATACATATTAATTTGAAAGAATATCTGTCAAGAAATTTGAATACAAGAAGGGACCAGAAACTCTGGTCACAACTGTTGTCTACGAAGTATGTGACAAATACAATATCATTTGACAGAGTGGAAGGATAAGAGAGATATTTTAATACCATGTGCAAATGTGACAAAACTTGATCACACAGTTATTGGATCACATTGATCAGATCACAAAAACCATATGTTAGCATAAGGTGTAAACATGACTTGAGTTAATGGCAGATGTGTTTGGGAGAATATTCAATATTCAACCTCCAATTAAGATTTTTGATGTAGCCTTTTTCCATATTGCATTTCTTTTTAAATGATTCATTTTCTTAATATTATTTATATATTTATATTTATTTAAGACAGACTAGGCACATATGAGAGGCAGTTAATAAATTACTAATGAAAGCAGAGTAGAGTTCTGGCAGTGTTACCCACTCAGCCACAATAAGACAATGTATTTACATTTCTACATACTGCCAAATGTCGACAAAACAAATTACGATAGACAAGATGGGATCTTTTTGTATCTGTAAAATTAATTATGTGAGAAATGTCGGTGGAAATTAAAATATTGATATAATAACCATCATATTGAACTTGGTGTTTATTAGGCTACACATTAAATAACTTATGATGAACTTCACAGTGTGCTGAAAGTGAAATGTGATCAGCTTGATGCTCCTGTCCAATAAATATCAAAGGTTTTATTCTGGTGACATGATGATCGATGCTTGGCTGCGTTTGACAAATAAAAATAATCTTGCTCTTTTGTCCATCGTAATCTCATAATATTGGCTATCCTATCCGCACTGTATCTGCTAATTGTTGACTGGAGCATACTTGCTAATGCCAGAGTGGGCACACTCGCTATACAGTATATCACAACTTTTTTTTGTGAGAAAACCATCAATAGAGTTCAAAGGTATTTTTTATGTGCACTACATCACGCACAGCCTTGCATCTGCAACAAGTCAAATTTAATCTGAATCTCTGGTGGGAAAATACGCATACTGTTTTTATGCAGATTTTAGAATATTCAATATTCACATGAGAATCTGTTGCCGATTGGATGGAAACCTAGTTACTGGCCCATTTACAAGTTAAATTGAGGATAATACAAGTTTGTCAAGAGGTGCTGACTCACTGCTGGATTGTTGACTGATGTTCAAAAGGCAAGGAGGCAATCCTTTCCCATGCAAATTGGGCTACTTTTAACAATGCACTGCTTTGCCTGAGTGTCAACCCTTGACCTACATGGTCCATGTTAAGATCGCCTGGGTGTTCCCAAGTAATCCATTTTGTGATGGAAGAACTCTCTTAAACTTTATAAAAGGTTACAAAATGTTCTTGAATTATCATTTTTTATTCAACTTTAAAAGCTTTAGCTGTGCATTTATGTAAAGTGGTGGGTAGTTTTAAGGGGATTGATGTTGGGCATCTGTGGACAGGTAGGTCTGCAGCGGGTTCAAGCAGTGGCAGATATGTGTGCAGTAGCGTTGCGTAGGTAAAATCAGTAGGGAAGCCATATTACAACCTGTGTTGTGATAATTGCATTGTTTATTCTATAACCTGTACATATGCCAGATATACAGTGCCTTCGGGAAGTATTCAGACCCCTTAACTTTTTCAACATTTTGTTAGGTTACAGACTTAATCTAAATTATATTTTAAATTTCCTCATCAATCTATCCACAATACCCCATAATGATAAAGCAAAAACAGGTTCTTAGACATTTTGCTAAATTAATAAAAAATCAAAAACTGATATTAAATTTACATAAGTATTCAGACCCTTTACTCAGTATTTTGTTGAAGCACCTTTGGTAGCGATTATAGCCTACATTCTTTTTGGGTAGGACGCTACAAGCTGGCATACCTGTATTCAGGCCAAAGAGTTCAATCTTGTTTTCATCACACCAGAGAATCTTGTTTTTCATGGTCTGAGATTCTTTTACTGGGGAGTGGATTCTGTCTGGCCACCCTACTATAAAGGCCTGATTGGTGGAGTGCTGCAGAGATGGTTGTCTTTCTGGAAGGTTCTCCCATCTCCTCAGAGGAACTCTAGAACCATCGGGTTCTTAGTCACCTCCTTGACCAAGGCCCTTCTCCCCCGATTGCTCAGTCTGACCAGGCGGCCAGCTCTAGGAAGAGTCTTGGTGGTTCCAAACTTCTTCCACTTAAAAATGATGGAGGCCACTGTGTTTTTGGGGACCTTCAATGCTGCAGACATTTTTGGTACCCTCCTCCAGATCTGCCCCTCGACACAATCCTGTCTCAGCGCTCTACGGACAATTCTTTCGACCTCATGGCTTGGTTTTTGCTCTAACATTTTTTTATTTAATCTATTTTAGAATAAGGCTGTAACGTAACGAAATGTGTAAAAAAAGTTAAGGTCTGAATACTTTCCGAAGGCAGAATAAAACGTTTGTTTCATCACAAAACAGGAGAGCATCATCTGTCCAGTAATATCCACAAAGCATATTGTATTTAACAAACTGTTACATAACCTACAGCATGGTCAAACAAGTTCTTGTTTCCGAAATGTTCAGACTACTAAACAACTGTTGATTTAGAACCATGAAGAGTTTATCGCAAGTCTCAAAGAAAACAGGAGCTGCCTCCACTATTCCAGCACTATTTCAACTTTAACATCATCAAATCACCTACGTTTACTCTAATACCAAAAACAATTTTGTCCAATCAACGTAAGATAAATATGTGAGTGTGTGTGCGTGTGCGTGCATGCAGGTAGAAAAAAAACATGTTGACTCACCCTACATGTGACCAAAACGGTCTATGACCGTCATACGGTATACGCTCTTAGTTTTGTTGTCCTGGGCTACCTGGCTAAAATACTTGCTCGCTAGCCTAACTTCCTTTCATGGGCAACGATGTGCCGGGTAGTTAACATTAGCCTACTATATCTAGGTACATATTGAACATCCATCCTCTCAGGCCAGGGGCACAATGTATGAATTTATGGTTGGATCAGAATCACCGTTATAATCATTGGCCAGTATGGAGAATTTAGTAAAACCACAAGTCCGAATCCCTATCTCCATCCAGGGCTATTTTAGTGAATGGACAATTTTAGCTACCTAGCTTGTCACAAGAGGACAACACTTCGAGATGCAACAATTTTAAGTTTTTCCTGTCAATGATGTTTTGCTTTTAATGTGAAGACAAATCCAAACTGGCTTCTCTTGACACTTTATTTTTATGCGTCAGGACCATTCACAGTTGATCTCACTCAGTTTAGCTCAAAGCTGATTGGCTATTATTTTATTGCTTTTATTATCAAGTGAGGCTAAATGTTCCCTGGCTTCCCTTACTATTGAATTCAATGCTACAGGCAGCAATAATGTCATACATTCAGCTTCTTGCAAATGGAAGGAAAAATATTTTCTTCTTGGTAACATCTTTGGGCCTCCATGTGTATGGTATATGTGGAGTAACTGTCAAATGTGTGATGCTCCCTGCGAAGACATTTATGTAATAGGCTGTGTCAACATCTTCATTCTGACACAGCTCCGAGACATACCTCACTACAAGGGATTTTCAGGTCTAATGTACATCATCTTCTTGACAACTGTGGTCCATTGACCTAAAAGTCCAGAATGAGCACAAGTGACCGTAAAGATATGAAACGGTGGTCACAGTCTGTCCACCAAGTAAGCAAACTGTTATATAACCTTGACTTATGACAGAGTTAGCGTTGCTGTCTCGAGTAGGGGCCTTGAAAGTTGACCACTAGATTGCAGGGTTAGATTCTAGCTTTTCTTATCTAAGCAGAATGTGTTTGCTCTGTAAAGGGGAGACTGTTTACTCTGTAAAGGGGAGACTGTTGACACTAGTTGACCTCATGCCTTAGAGTTTGGTTAGTAGACAAAATAGCTAGCTGAGCAGCAAGAAGTGGACCGGAATTAAATCAAACCTCTGAGGGAAACCTGCCCCACAGAAAAAATACAAGTTAATCTACGGTTGAGTAGACCTAAATAAATGTTTTTATGTCCCAATGTTATTCCTCCTTAAAAGTAAATAAATGTGCCAGGGGCTGGTTAAGTGGAAGTCCTGCTGCCTCCATTTGTCCCTGGAGGCATAGAACTTGAACATATCTGAAATATATACAGTACCAGTCAAAATTTTGGACACACCTACTAATTCAGGGATTTTTCTTTATTTTTACTATTTTCTACAATGTGGAATAATAGTGAGGACATCACAACTATGAAATACCACATATGGAATCATCTAGGAACCAAAAAAGTTTAAACAAATTCAATGATATTTTATACTTGAGATTCTTGAAAGTAGCCACCATTTGGGGTGGCAGGGTAGCCTAGTGGTTAGAGCGTTGGACTAGCAACCGGAAGGTTGCGAGTTCAAACCCCCGAGCTGACAAGGTACAAATCTGTCGTTCTGCCCCCTGAACAAGGCAGTTAACCCACTGTTCCTAGGCCGTCATTGAAAATGAGAATTTCTTCTGACTTGCCTGGTTAAATAAAGGTTAAAAACATTTTTTTTTGCCTTGATGACAGCTTTGTACACTCTTGGCATTCTCTCAACCAGCTTCATGAGGTAGTCACCTGGAATGCATTTCAATTAACAGGTATGCTTTGTTAAAAGTTATTTGGTAAAAGACCAAGTCCAAGAACAGTTCAAATAAGCAAAGAGAAACAACAGTCCATCATTACTTTAAGACACAAAGGTCTTTGAAAGTTTCTTCAAGTGCAATTGCAAAACCCAAGAAGCGCTATTTACATTTACATTTAAGTCATTTAGCAGACGCTCTATGATGATAATGGTTCACATGAAGCGCTATGATGATAATGGTTCACACATAGCACCCGTTGACTGTACGTTTGTTTATTCCATGTGTAATTCTGTTGTTGTTTGTGTCGCACTGCTTTGCTTTATCTTGGCCAGGTCGCAGATGTAAATGAGAACTTGTTCTCAACTGGCTAAATAAAGGTGAAATAAAAATAAATAAAAACTAAAATAAAAAAATAAATAAAAAACAGACATTTGCACATCAACTGTTCAGAGGAGACTACTTGAATCAGGCCTTCATGGTCAAATTGCTGTGAAAACAACTACTAAAGGACAGAAATAATAAGTAGAGACTTGCTTGGGCCAAGAAACATGAGCAATGGACATTAGACTGGTGGAAATCTGTCCTTTGGTCCGATGAGTCCAAATGTGAGATTTTTGGTTCCAACCGCTGTCTCTTTGTGAGACGCAGAGTCGGTGAACGGATAATCTCCGTATATGTGGTTCCCATTGTGAAGCATGGAGGAGGAGGTGTGATGGTGTGGGGGTGCTTTCTGGTGACACAGTCAGGGATTTATTTAGAATTCAAGGCACACTTAACCAGCATGGCTACCAACGCATTCTGCAGCGCATTCTGCAGCGCATTCTGCAGCGATACGCCATCCCATCTGGTTTGTGCTTAGTGGGACTATCATTTGTTTTTCAACAGGACAATGACCCAACACACATCAAGACTGTGTAAGGGATATTTGACCAAGAAGGAGAGTTATGGAGTGCTGCATCAGATGATCTGGCCTCCACAATCACCCGACCTCAACCCAATTGAGATGGTTTTGGATGAGTTGGACCGCAGAGTGAAGGAAAAGCAGCCAACAAGTGCTCAGCATATGTGAGAACTATTTCAAGACTGTTGGAAAAGCCTTCCTGGTTGGGAGAATGCCAAGATTTTGCAAAGCTGTCATCAAGGCAATGTCAGGCTACTTTGAAGAACCTAAAACATAAAATATATTTTGATTTGTTTTACACTTTTTTGGTTACTGAGTGATTCCATGTGTTATTTCATAATTTTAATGTCTTCACTATTATTCTACAATGTAAAAACTAGTACAAATAAAGAAAAACCCTTGAATGGGTGTGTCCAAACTTTTGACTGGTACTGTTTATATAGGCCGGGATTCAATCCGATCCTCGTTCGAATCACATTAAAAAAGGTGATTTCCGATTGAGCTCTACAGATTTGACAGAGAATGCAATCTCAACAAACGTCAGGGATGATGCCTTTATTAAAAGTCACGTTGTCAGCTGTCCAGTGAGCTGCACTAGGAATTAAATCCCGCCCATAATGGTTATGAAATTCTCTCGTATGTCCATATGTATTGTTCTAGGTATTTCGAGATTCTTCCAAGGTTGGGCTTAGTCTGAAAGGGAACCAGACCATGGACAGCTTCTGGAAGTTCACTAGCTCTTCTGTGTTTGCTGCCACTGTGGTCACCACTATAGGTGAGTTTTAATGGGACAGTTCACCCAAATTAAAAATGTATCTGGCATCTTAAATGGATAGTTCATCAAATGACTAATGTACCTCATCTTAAATGATAAATTATTGATTTAATTTATTAGATAATTAAAAGTAGTAGGCTGCTCTACCCGGAGACAACATCACATATATTTTAAAGGGAAAGTTCACCCAAAGTTCGAACAAATTACAAATCTACCTAATTTTAAAGGAGTAGTTCACCCCAGTTAGAAATGTACCTAATATTAGAAAAATAGTTCACCCCAAATTACAAATGTACCTCATCATGTAGTGTTGACAAATTCTTAATGCCCTGTCTTTATTTATGCCTCACATTCATCATAGCCAGGATATTCCTGTGCTATTTGCTTCTGCCTGTATTATAATTTAATACTACAATTGTTGTTCGTATTGTGTGTTCATCATAGAAACACATAGACCAAATAATTCCCAATTGTTGAGCGCATTTGTTCTCCCTGTTCTAGGCTATGGCAACATGAGCCCCAGTACAACGGCAGGTCAGATCTTCTGTGTGTTCTTTGCTCTGTTTGGGATCCCTCTGAACATGGTGGTGCTGAACAGAGTAGGCAAGTACATGCTGGCCATAGAGAGGAACGCCTCCGATTTCATCCAGGGAAAGACCAACCACAGGGTAAGTGCTCTACCTATAGACTCTGAGATGGTAACTCTTTATTTTACAGCCTGGTATTTACCAGCTGTGTTGTATTCTTTGGAGGTAAGTACCAGGAATTATCAATTGTTACCACATAGTTACTTCGGGCTAGATTCTATCAGATGTACACTAGCCGACACCCGCAAAGCTATTGTTGTTTCGGCGGTGTCGGAAGTGGAACTGCGTAAGAACTATGAAATCCACAAGCGGCTCCTTGTGTTAGCTTATCGCGAACATGCCATTGGATGCAACAAAACCACCTGATTTTATTATCCAACAAATTCCATCCAGTTGCGTCAGAAGTTCATGCAGCCACGTTACAAGTTCAAACACTGAAATGTGTGATGTTCTATCGTCGCAACACCTCAATTAGACTGATAGGCAGTAAACATGCATTAGCATAAACTTTCTATCGCTGTTTGAGCTTCTAACACTGTACGGATTATAAGGAAGAGAGTGATTTGTGACACACAAAATCCGCCGCTCACCTATTTGTCAGTGCATACCGCAGTTACACTTCCAACAATGCCAGAATATTCGCTATGAAGATGTCTACCAATGTTGTTTAAAGCTCGATATGATTGAATTGAGGCCTTAGTTAATACCATCTAAATATCAGGTAAGGTCAGCTTTAACCAGACTGTATTATAAAGCATTACCCATCAGAGTTCTGGATTTAAATTGCAAAGTAAACTCAGTTTAAGTAACGTTCACAAAAATGATGAACATTTGTGTGTGATAGCCACAGACCGAAAATAAGTGTGTTCCCTTTACCATTTTGGGTATAAGAGAACACAGAAAATTGTTAACTACCAAAATATGCACACTAAAAGGGTCATCCAATGGGAAAGTAATTATGCTTTGAAAGTTGATAAACTGGCCCTTGAATGTTTGGGTACCTACTGAAGAGCTCTTCTTTGTCTAGACCCATTCAGAATTGTTCACAACCTCTTAAGCTTTAGCCCCACCCATCTCTTTAAGGGTTGATCTGAGCGTTCTGACCTAACAACAGAAGTCAAGCACCCAAGCTAACTGGGTAACGTTGGCCAGCTTGCTAGCTACTTCAAGACACAAATGAGAGAACAGCTCATTCTGACCATTTTACTCACCTTAGCAGAGCTGGTTAGGCTGTTTACATGTTATTCAGAGCGTTGGTGACTGCAACTGTGATGCTGGCAACAATTTACGCTTTTTCATAATCCCAACTCATGACGTTACTACCCTGCATGAGTTTTCAGGTAGCTATCTAACCAGGTTCAATGTTAGCCTCTCTGGCGCAGGCGTGCCGCTATCGACCCACCTTGACAACATCTGGTGAAATTGCAGAGCGCCATGTTCAAAATACAGAAATAGTCATAATAAACATTCATAAAAATTGTCATAAAAAGTGTTATACATAGGCTTATAGACAAACTTCTTGTTAATCCAGCCGCTTTGTCAGATTTCAAAAAGGCTTTACGGCGAAAGCATACCATGCAGTTATCTGAGGACAGCACCCGCGGAAAAAAAGCATACAAACATTTACCAACCAAGTAGAGGAGTCACGAAAGTCAGAAATAGTGATAAAATGAATCACTTACCTTTGAAGATCTTCATTTGGTTGCAGTCACAAGAGGCCCAGCTACACAATAAATGTTTGTTTTGTTCGACAAAGTCCCTCTTTATATCCCAAAAACTTGGTGCGTTGGTGCGTTTTGTTCAGTAATCCACTGGCTCAAAGGCGGTCAAAGCATGCAGACGAATACATCCTTATAGTACCAGTAAACTTTGTCGAAACATGTCAAACTATGTTTATAATTAATCCTCAGGTTGTCTATTGTCTGAATAATCGATAATATTTCAACCGGACAATAGCGTATTCAATAGAAAGGAAAAAACAACGAAGGACGCAAATCAGCACTGCATGCTTCTCCTATTCCCCTGACAGAAAGGTCTCATTCTACTTCATTTTTCAGAAATCAAGCCTGAAACAATGTCTAAAGACTCCACAGCCTTCCACATCTAGTGGAAGCCATTGGAACTGCAATCTGGGTCCTAACCAATTAGATACTCAATAGTCATTCAAAAACATTCCCACTTCCTGGATGGATTTTCTTCAGGTTTTCGCCTGTTTTCGTTCTGTTATACTCTGTTATATTTTAACAGTTTTGGAAACTTTCAAGTATTCTATCCAAATCTACCAATTATATGCATATCCTAGCTTCTGGGCCTGAGTAACAGGCAGTTTACTTTGGGCACGATTGTCATCCAGACGTCAAAATACGGCCCCCTAGCCCAAATAATTTAGCTATCTAACATTAGGCTATAACTAGCAAAGCAAATGGCTCTGAGATACAAATAATATTTCCACACAGATCTTACACGTCATGTTAGCTAGCTGACCTAACAACAGCAGTCAAGCACCAAAGCTAACTGGCTAACGTTGGCTAGCTTGCTAGCCACTTCCAGACACAAATGAGAGAAGAGCTCACTGATAATTTTCCTCACCCTAGCATAGCTGGTTAGGCTGGTTTTATGTTATCCAGAGCATTGGTGACTGCAACTGTGCTGCTGTCCACAATTTATGCTTTTTTGTCAACGTTTACTGACAACGGCCATATTCAAATGGGTGTTGAGCTTTCGTAAATTTGTCAGTTATTCTGCGCTCTTTTTACCAGCTACGTCTATCAACAGCTGTCGCAGTGACATCATGAACATATTATTGAAATTAATACTTGCATAGTAGAGTATTTTGACATGTAGCTAGCTAAACAATGAACCATAATACCAACTCATGATGTTACTACCCTGTATGAATCTGCAGGTAGCTAACCCACCAGGTTTAATGTTAGCTAGCTAACATTAGGCTATAACTAGCAAAGCAAATGGCTCTGAGATATGAATAATATTACTACACAGATCATAAACATACGTAATGTTATCTAGCGAGCTAGCTAACAGTACACTTGAACTTGAAATGACGACTTTCTGACAAAATTAGAAATGTTTAATATCTGAAAATGTAGTTAGCTAGACACCCTTACCTGTATACATGGATCTACGCTTCCCCCTCTCTGTCACGGATGGTTGTCACGGATAGTTGCCCTTAGTTTAAAGATGTAATCCGGAGACAGGTGTTTTCTCCATCTTCTTAGCTATCATACTCTAATTCCACTGATTTCTGAAGTAAGCCGTCCAGAAAGTGAAGAGCAACACTTATGCAGTTCTACTATATATATATATGTTTTAAACCTTGTTAAGACAAGTTTACCTACACATGCTGACCAGCTCAAATAGACAGAAGCGTGCAAAGTGGCAGACCAATTCAAACTGGCTGCAAAAAGGCTGCTGGTTTATTCTGTGGCTAAACCAACTAGGCTCGTAATTTAACAATTGTATTTGTATTTACAGATAGAATACAAGTTTGTTATTAACCTCTTGTTCCTACCCGACACGCAGGCGTCCCATCTAGACATCTGGAAATGCAAATGCGCTACGCTAAATGCTAATAGCACTCGTTAAAACTCAAACGTTCATTAAAATACACATGCAGGGTACTGAATTAAAGCTACACTCGTTGTGAATCCAGGTAACAAGTCAGATTTTTTAAAATGCTTTTCGGCGAAAGCATGAGAAGCTATTATCTGATAGCATGTAACACCCCAAAAGACCCGCAGGGGACATAAACAAAATAATTAGCATAGTCGGCGCTACACAAAACGCACAAATAAAATATAAAACATTCATTACCTATGACCATCTTCTTTGTTAGCACTCCTAGATGTCCCATAAACATCCATATTGGGTCTTTTTTTCGATTAAATCGGTCCATATATAGACTAGATATCGATCTATGAAGACTGTGTGATCAAGGAAACAAATAGCGTTTTATAACGTAATGTCATTTTTTTAAATTAAAAAAGTTGACGATAAACTTTCACAAAACACTTCGAAATACTTTTGTAATGCAACTAGGTATTAGTAAACGTTAATAAGCGATCAAATTGATCACGAGGCGATGTATATTCTATAGCTGTACGTCTGGAAATAATGTCCGGTTAAATCTCAACTAAAATATCCGGTCGGAGACCGGAAGAAAGGCGCTACCTTGTGTCCGTTTGACCAAGAAACAAATCGTAGGCAAATGACAAGACTGTTGACATTGTGTGGAAGCTGTAGGTAATTGCAACCTCGGCCCCATTTAATGTGGATCACATTCAACAATGGGTTCTAGTGGCGCATGGATATATTTTCCCATTTTCAGTGATCAGATTTTCCTGCGCTTTTCGATGAAACGCACGTTCTGTTATAGTCACAGCTGTGATTTAACCAGTTTTATAAACGTCTGAGTGTTTTCTATCCACACATACTAATCATATGCATATACTAAATTGCTGGCATGAGTCGCAGGGCGCTGAAATGTTGCGCGATTTTTAACATAATTTTCGAAAAAGTAAGGGGTAGGAGTAACAGGTTAAGTCACATGAAAATTCTAATGTTCCAGAAAGCTTTTCTGGCATGAAACATATTTAGATTTTTTTTGTTGTTACGTTTACGTTTAAATGGCTCTCCTGTGAGTAGTGACGCACAACATACGCCTAGTTCCCTGACAGGAGTCACATATGTCAATCATAAATAGTCCCAATTGTTATAAAATAGAATGTTTGCTGTCTCGCCCGCCTGTGGGAAAAACAATTGGTGCGCTGCCCGAGTAGTTCTTGTTTAAACTGCAGATCAATGTGCTCATCTGTGGGGACGCAACTGCGTGCACAGGAATACTACCTGATATAACAAGCACACGAGGGGACAGCTTTATTACAGGCCATAGTGTTTCTAACTGTCTTAATCTCTCCTTAGAAACAACAGTGACAGCACCATCAACAAAAATGGAAGGGATCTTTTGCAGCTCTGTAGAAGCCTTGGTCTGTACTTTGTCAATGGTAGGTTACAGGGGGACTCTGGGGAGATTCACCTACTGCTCACCTCTTGGCCACAGTACAGTAGACTATATGATCACAGTGTCATGCAGGTGAAAGAGGACCCAAAAGCGACTTGGCGAAAACAGAGTCTTTAATCCAGTAAAGTAAATACAATCAAAAAACACAACTTTCACTCGAAATGACGAGGACAAACTGGAGACTCGATCTTGAACAGCAGGTGAACAGCAGGTTGCCTCGGGAAGGCACTTGAACCAAACAGACTCAGACACCTGCTCACCACGCAGCATCTGAGGAAAACACGACACGACAGGGCGATACACAAACACAGCACGGTGAATTCTAGACAAGGAACCGACAGGGCAGAAACGAATAACAAGGAGAGAAATAGGGACTCTAATCAGGGAAAAGGATCGGGAACAGGTGTGGGAAGACTAAATGATTGATTAGGGGAATAGGAACAGCTGGGAGCAGGAACGGAACGATAGAGAGAAGAGAGAGCGGGAGAGTGAGAGAGGGAGGGGAGAGAGAGGGATAGAAAGAGGGAAAGAACCTAATAAGACCAGCAGAGGGAAACGAATAGAAGGAGAAGAACAGGGACAAAGCATGATAATCAATGACAAAACATGACAGTACCCCCCACTCACCGAGCGCCTCCTGGCGCACTCGAGGAGGAATCCTGGCGGCAACGGAGGAAATCATCAATGAGTGAACGGTCCAGCACGTCCCGAGACGGAACCCAACTCCTCTCCTCAGGACCGTAACCCTCCCAATCCACTAAGTATTGGTGACCCCGTCCCCGAGAACGCATGTCCATGATCTTATGTACCTTGTAAATAGGTGCGCTCTCGACAAGGACGGGAGGGGGAGGGAAGACGAACGGGAGTGCGAAGAAAGGGCTTGACACAGGAGACATGGAAGACAGGATGGACGCGACGAAGATGTCGCGGAAGAAGCAGTCGCACAGCGACAGGATTGACGACCTGGGAGACACGGAACGGACCAATGAACCGCGGAGTCAACTTACGAGAAGCTGTCGTAAGAGGAAGGTTGCGAGTGGAAAGCCACACTCTCTGGCCGCAACAATACCTTGGACTCTTAATCCTGCGTTTATTGGCGGCTCTCACAGTCTGTGCCCTGTAACGGCAAAGTGCAGACCTCACCCTCCTCCAGGTGCGCTCACAACGTTGGACAAACGCTTGAGCGGAGGGAACGCTGGACTCGGCAAGCTGGGATGAGAACAGAGGAGGCTGGTAACCCAGACTACTCTGAAACGGAGATAACCCGGTAGCAGACGAAGGAAGCGAATTGTGAGCGTATTCTGCCCAGGGGAGCTGTTCTGCCCAAGACGCAGGGTTTCTGAAAGAAAGGCTGCGTAGTATGCGACCAATCGTCTGATTGGCCCTCTCTGCTTGACCGTTAGACTGGGGATGAAACCCGGAAGAGAGACTGACGGACGCACCAATCAAACGACAGAACTCCCTCCAAAACTGTGACGTGAATTGCGGGCCTCTGTCTGAAACGGCGTCTAACGGGAGGCCATGAATTCTGAATACATTCTCGATAATGATTTGTGCCGTCTCCTTAGCGGAAGGAAGTTTAGCGAGGGGAATGAAATGTGCCGCCTTAGAGAACCTATCGACAACCGTAAGAATCACAGTCTTCCCCGCAGACAAAGGCAGACCGGTAATGAAGTCTAGGGCGATGTGAGACCATGGTCGAGAAGGAATGGGGAGCGGTCTGAGACGACCGGCAGGAGGAGAGTTACCCGACTTAGTCTGCGCGCAGTCCGAACAAGCAGCCACGAAACGGCGCGTGTCACGCTCCTGAGTCGGCCACCAAAAGCGCTGGCGAATAGACGCAAGAGTGCCTCGAACACCGGGATGACCAGCTAACTTGGCAGAGTGAGCCCACTGAAGAACAGCCAGACGAGTGGAAACAGGAACGAAAAGGAGGTTACTAGGACAAGCGCGCGGCGGCGCAGTGTGCGTGAGTGCTTGCTTAACCTGTCTTTCAATTCCCCAGACTGTTAACCCGACAACACGCCCATAAGGAAGAATCCCCTCGGGATCAGTAGAAGCCACAGAAGAACTAAACAGACGGGATAAGGCATCAGGCTTGGTGTTCTTGCTACCCGGACGGTAAGAAATCACAAACTCGAAACGAGCGAAAAACAACGCCCAACGAGCTTGACGGGCATTAAGTCGTTTGGCAGAACGGATGTACTCAAGGTTCTTATGGTCTGTCCAAACGACAAAAGGAACGGTCGCCCCCTCCAACCACTGTCGCCATTCGCCTAGGGCTAAGCGGATGGCGAGCAGTTCACGGTTACCCACATCATAGTTGCGCTCAGATGGCGACAGGCGATGAGAAAAATAAGCGCAAGGATGAACCTTATCGTCAGACTGGAAGCGCTGGGATAGAATGGCTCCCACGCCTACCTCTGAAGCGTCAACCTCGACAATGAATTGTCTAGTGACGTCAGGAGTAACGAGGATAGGAGCGGACGTAAATGTTCTTTTAGAAGATCAAAAGCTCCCTGGGCGGAACCGGACCACTTAAAACACGTCTTGACAGAAGTAAGAGCTGTGAGAGGGGCAGCAACTTGACCGAAATTACGAATGAAACGCCGATAGAAATTAGCGAAACCTAAAAAGCGCTGCAACTCGACACGTGACCTTGGAACGGGCCAATCACTGACAGCTTGGACCTTAGCGGAATGCATCTGAATGCCTTCAGCGGAAATAACGGAACCGAGAAAAGTAACGGAGGAGACATGAAAAGAGCACTTCTCAGCCTTTACGTAGAGACAATTCTCTAAAAGGCGCTGTAGAACACGTCGAACGTGCTGAACATGAATCTCGAGTGACAGAGAAAAAATCAGGATATCGTCAAGATAGACAAAAACAAAGATGTTCAGCATGTCTCTCAGAACATCATTAACTAATGCCTGAAAAACAGCTGGCGCATTGGCGAGACCAAACGGCAGAACCCGGTACTCAAAATGCCCTAACGGAGTGTTAAACGCCGTTTTCCACTCGTCCCCCTCTCTGATGCGCACGAGATGGTAAGCGTTACGAAGGTCCAACTTAGTAAAGCACCTGGCTCCCTGCAGAATCTCGAAGGCTGATGACATAAGGGGAAGCGGATAACGATTCTTAACCGTTATGTCATTCAGCCCTCGATAATCACGCAGGGGCGCAGAGTACCGTCCTTCTTCTTAACAAAAAGAACCCCGCCCCGGCCGGAGAGGAAGAAGGCACTATGGTACCGGCGTCAAGAGACACAGACAAATAATCCTCGAGAGCCTTACGTTCGGGAGCCGACAGAGAGTATAGTCTACCCCGAGGAGGAGTGGTCCCCGGAAGGAGATCAATACTACAATCATACGACCGGTGAGGAGGAAGGGAGTTGGCTCGGGACCGACTGAAGACCGTGCGCAGATCATGATATTCCTCCGGCACTCCTGTCAAATCGCCAGGTTCCTCCTGAGAAGTAGGGACAGAAGAAACGGGAGGGATGGCAGACATTAAACACTTCACATGACAAGAAACGTTCCAGGATAGGATAGAATTACTAGACCAATTAATAGAAGGATTATGACATACTAGCCAGGGATGACCCAAAACAACAGGTGTAAACGGTGAACGAAAAATCAAAAAAGAAATAGTCTCACTGTGGTTACCAGATACTGTGAGGGTTAAAGGTAGTGTCTCAAATCTGATACTGGGAAGATGACTACCATCTAAGGCGAACATGGGCGTAGGCTTCTCTAACTCTCTGAAAGGAATGTCATGTTTCCGAACCCATGCTTCGTCCATGAAACAACCCTCAGCCCCAGAGTCTATCAAGGCACTACATGTAGCACCCGAACCGGTCCAGCGTAGATGGACCGACAAAGTAGTACAGGATTTTGATGGAGAGACTTGAGTAGTTGCGCTCACCTGTAGCCCTCCGCTTACAGATGAGCTCTGGCTTTTACTGGACATGAATTAACAAAATGTCCAGCAACTCCGCAATAGAGGCACAGGCGGTTGGTGATCCTCCGTTCCCTCTCCTTAGTCGAGATGCGAATCCCTCCCAGCTGCATGGGCTCAGTCTCTGAGCCAGAGGAGGGAGATGGTTGCGATGCGGAGCAGGGAAACACCGTTGATGCGAGCTCTCTTCCACGAGCCCGGTGACGAAGATCTACCCGTCGTTCTATGCGGATGGCGAGAGCAATCAAAGAGTCCACATCTGAAGGAACCTCCCGGGAGAGAATCTCATCCTTAACCACTGCGTGGAGTCCCTCCAGAAAAAACGAGCGAGCAGCGCCGTCTCGTTCCACTCACTAGAGGCAGCAAGAGTGCGAAACTCAATAGAATAATCCGTTATGGACCGTTCACCTTGGCATAGGGAAGCCAGGGCCCTAGAAGCCTCCCTACCAAAAACTGAACGGTCAAAAACCCGAATCATCTCCTCTTTAAAGTTCTGGTACTTGTTAGAGCAATCAGCCCTTGCCTCCCAGATAGCTGTGCCCCATTCTCGAGCCCGGCCAGTAAGGAGTGAAATGACGTAAGCAACCCGAGCTCTCTCTCTAGAGTATGTGTTGGGTTGGAGAGAGAACACAATCTCACACTGCGTGAGAAAGGAGCGGCACTCAGTGGGCTGCCCGGAGTAGCAAGGTGGGTTATTAACCCTAGGTTCTGGAGGCTCGGCAGGCCAGGAAGTAACAGGTGGCACGAGACGAAGACTCTGGAACTGTCCAGAGAGGTCGGAAACCTGAGCGGCCAGGTTCTCCACGGCATGGCGAGCAGCAGACAATTCCTGCTCGTGTCTGCCGAGCATGGCTCCTTGGATCTCGACGGCAGTGTAACGAGCGTCTGAAGTCGCTGGGTCCATTCCTTGGTCGGTTCCTTCTGTCATGCAGGTGAAAGAGGACCCAAAAGCGACTTGGCGAAAACAGAGTCTTTAATCCAGTAAAGTAAATACAATCAAAAAACACAACTTTCACTCGAAATGACGAGGACAAACTGGAGACTCGATCTTGAACAGCAGGTGAACAGCAGGTTGCCTCGGGAAGGCACTTGAACCAAACAGACTCAGACACCTGCTCACCACGCAGCATCTGAGGAAAACACGACACGACAGGGCGATACACAAACACAGCACGGTGAATTCTAGACAAGGAACCGACAGGGCAGAAACGAATAACAAGGAGAGAAATAGGGACTCTAATCAGGGAAAAGGATCGGGAACAGGTGTGGGAAGACTAAATGATTGATTAGGGGAATAGGAACAGCTGGGAGCAGGAACGGAACGATAGAGAGAAGAGAGAGCGGGAGAGTGAGAGAGGGAGGGGGAGAGAGAGGGATAGAAAGAGGGAAAGAACCTAATAAGACCAGCAGAGGGAAACGAATAGAAGGAGAAGAACAGGGACAAAGCATGATAATCAATGACAAAACATGACACACAGACATTGACCCATTCTCTCTCAGCTCATTCACTGTAAAGCCACGAACACCTGTGTGATCAAAGCCAAATTGCGTTGTTTCTCAAAAGAACAGACATGGAAACAACTGAACATTCACAGCCCAGTAAGCTGTACAACATCAGAAATTCATACAGATGGGCCCAAAACAGCACAGAAGAATACCAGAAAGCAACCTGGAAGCAGAATATCCAAACACTCTTAGATAACTTTCTGGATACCACATTCACTCACAGTAAAGGCATCTATATATATATATATATATATATATATATATATATATATATATATATATATATATATATATATTCAGGAAAACGGCAAAAGAAGCACAATAGAAATTGATTAAAAAACTAAACAAAAGAGATCACAGGTGACAACTGGTTTGATGTAGATTGTAAAATTATAAGGAAAAAACTTAGACTATCTAACCAAAATATCTTGTTTAACCTCATAGTCCGCCCCATCCCGCATGCGGTCGCGTTACTACAGCCTCAAGCTCATTACCATAATGCAACGTTAGCGATTTCTAAAAATCGCAAATGAAATGAAATAAATATGCCTGCTCTCAAGCTTATCCTTTTCTTAACAATCCTGTCGTCTCAGATTTTCAAAATATGCTTTAGAACCAGAGAAAATCAATAATTTGTGTAAGAGTGGTGATAGCTAGCTTAGCATTTAGCTTTAGCATTTAGCACGCAACATATTCACAAAATCCAGCAAAGGGATCAAATAAAATAATTTACCTTTGAAGAACTTCAGATGTTTCAATGAGGAGACTCTCAGTTACATAGCAGATGTCCAGTTTTTCCTGAAAGATTATTGTGTAGGACACAACGTTCCGTTTTGTTACTATGCATTTGGCTACCGAAACTAATCGAAAATTCAGTCACCTACACGTCGAACTTTTTTTCCGAATTAACTACATAATATCGACTGAAACATGGAAAACGTTGTTTGAATCAATCCTCAAGGTGTTTTGTCATATATCTCTTCATTGAAATGCCGTCCCTGGAAGCCTGCATTCTTCTCTGATTCGGATAGAAAAATACTGGTAGCTGACTTTTGCGCACCACTTTCCACACAGACACCGTACGGGACACTTGGCAATTGTAGTGCGGGACACTTGGCAATTGTTGGCAATGATATGCCTACAAATACGTCACAATGCTGCAGACACCTTGGGGAAACGATAGAAAGTGTCTGTTCATTCCTGTCGCATTCACAGCCATATAAGGCGATCATGGAAAACGTAGCTTCAGAAATCCTGTTCATTTTCTGGGAGCTCAAACATCTTGGTTTTGCCTGAAGCTTTTGTTCAACGGCACTCACAGTGAAAATCTTTGCAGTTCTGGAAACGTCAGTGTCTTCTTTCCAAAACTATCAATTCCAAGCATAGTCGAGCATCTTTTCGTGACAAAATATTGCGCTTAAAACGGGCACGTCTTTTTATCCAAAAATGAAATAATGCCCCTAGAGGACTAACAGGTTAAAACGGGAACATTTTTCATCCAAAAATTAAAAGAGCGCCCCCTATATCCAACAAGATATTTTGTCACGAAAAGATGCTCGACTATGCATATAATTGACAGCTTTGGAAAGAAAACACTCCGACGTTTCCAAAATGGCAAAGATATTGTCTGTGAGTGGCACAGAACTGATGTTACAGGCGAAACCCAGATAAAAATCCAATCAGGAAATGCCGCATTTTTTGAAACCGCCTCATGCCAATGACTCCTTATATGGCTGTGGAGGAGCTAGGAGCTAGGAGTCAGGAAAAGTTGTGTTATGGTAATGCACTTGAGGCTATGATTACGCTCCCAGATACGGGATTGCTCGTCGCTAGAGGTTAACGGGATGTTACGACAACAGCCAGTGAAAGTGCAGGGCGCCAAATTCAAAACAACAGAAACAGAAATCTCAACATTAACATTCCTCAAGCATACCTCAAACATACATGTATTTTATATCCCGTTTTAAAGGTAATCTTGTTGTTAATCCCACCATAGTGTCCCATTTCAAATAGGCTTTACAGAGAAAGCATCACAAACGATTGTTAGGTGACTACCAACTCACAGAAAAACCCTGCCATTTTTCCAGCCAAAGAGAGGAGTCACAAAAAGCACAAATAGAGATAAAATTCATCACTAACCTTTGATGATCTTCATCAGATGACACTCATAGGACTTCATGTTACACAATACATGTATGTTTTGTTTGATAAAGTTCATATTTATATAAAATAATCTGAGTATACATTGGTGTGTTATGTTCATTAGTTCCAAAAACTTCCAGTGATTTTGCATAGCCACATCAATTCAACAGAAATACTCATCATAAATGTAGATGTGAATACAAGTTATACACATGGAATTATAGATATACCTCTCCTTAATGCAACCGCTGTGTCAGATTTAAAAAAAACTTTACGGAAAAAGCAAACCATGCAATAATCTGAGACGGTTCTCAGAAAATAAATACAATTATCCGCCATGTTGTTTAGTCATCAAGAATTAACATTATAAATATTCCCTTACCTGATGATCTTCATCAGAATGCACTCCCAGGAATCCTAGTTACACAATAAATGATTGATTTGTTCGATAATGTCCATTATTTATGTCCAAGTAGCTACTTTTGTTAGCGCGTTTAGTACACAAATCCAAACGCTCGTGCAGGTCCATCCGAACGTCGGGCGAAAACTTGTATATAAAATGTATATTATTAGGTTGAAGAAACTTGTCAAACTAAGTATAGAATCAATCTTTAGGGTGTTGTTATCATAAATCTTCAATAAAGTTCCAACCGGAGAATTCCTTTTTGTGTAGAGAAGCCATGGAACGCAGGTCACCATATCATGTGAATTGCGTGTGACCAGCCCTTGGCTCTCTGCCAGACACCTGGCTCATTCAGCTCCCATTCAGCCCCACCACACAGTAGAAGCCTCATTCAAGTTTCTAAAGACGGTTGACATCTAGTGGAAGCCCTAGGGAAGTGCAACTTCATCCATATCCCACTGTGAATTCAATAGGGGCTGGGTTGAAAATCGACCAACCTCAGATTTCTCACTTCCTGTTTGGATTTCTTCTCAGGTTTTTGCCTGCCATATGAGTTCTGTTATACTCACAGACATCATTCAAACAGTTTTAGAAACTTCAGAGTGTTTTCCATCCAATACTAATAATACTGTGCATATATTAGCAACTGGGACTGAGGAGCAGGCCGTTGACTCTGGGCACCTTTCATCCAAGCTACTCAATACTGCCCCTGCAGCCATAAGAAGTTAATGCAACCGCTGTGTCAGATTTCAAAAAAGCTTTACCGATAAAGCACACCATGCTATAATCTGAGTACAGCGCTCAAAGACCAAAACAACCCTCAAAACAGATATATGCCATGTTGTGTAGTCAACAGGAGTCAGAAATAGCATTATAAATATTAACTTACCTTTGATGATCTTCATCAGAATGCACTCCCAGGACTCACGGTTCCAAAATAAATGTTGTTTTTTCGATAATGTCCATCATTTATGACCAAATACCTCCTTTTTGTTAGTGCGTTTAGCCCAGTAATCCAAATTCATGACACGCAATCACTAGGTCCAGATGAAAAGTCAAAAAGTTCCATTACAGTCCGTAGAAACATGTCAAACGATGTATAGAATCATTCTTGATGATGTTTATAACTTAACTCTCCAATAACGTTCCAATCAGAGAATTCCTTTGTCTGTAGAACTTAAGCTAACTATTACGTGAATGCACGTAGTCAGCTCATGCCTCTCTGGCAGACCTCTGACTCATTCCCCTCTCATTCTCCCCTCCTTCACAGTAGAAAAATCAAACAAGGTTCTAAAGACTGTTGACATCTAGTGGAAGCCTTAGGAAGTGCAATTTGACCCCATAGACACTGTATTCGATAGGCAAAGAGTTGAAAAACTACAAACCTCAGATTTTCCACTTCCTGGTTGGATTTTTTCTCAGGTTTTTGCCTGACATATGAGTTCTGTTATACTCACAGACATCATTCAAACAGTTTTAGAAACTTCATTGGTAAATCCAAATCTACTAATAATATGCATATATTAGCAACTGGGCCTGAGTAGCAGACAGTTTACTCTGGCCACCTTATTCATCCAAGCTACTCATCCATAACAAGTTAATAAGCACAACTAGACACAAAGATGAAATGAAAACTCAGGACTGCGCTCGTTATTCGTTCTCGTTGACAACCTTGAAATAGGTTTTTACCTACCCTTTTTTTGCAAGTACAAGTAAAGGCCAAATTGGATTTATACCAAAACATCGTACAACTGATCATACTTCCAACCTACACACCCTGATAGATAAACATGTCCACCAAAATAATACCAAAATATACGCTTGCTTTATCAACTTCCAAAAAGCATTTGATTCTACTTGGCATACAGGACTGTTCTACAAAGTTATTGAAAGTGATGTAGGAGGTAAAACATATGACAATTAAATCAATGTATACTGGCAATACATGCAGCATTAAACTTGACAAGAAAATAACAGAATTCTTTAACCAGGGGCGGGGCCTTCGTCAGGGTTGCAATCTGAGCCCTGCAATCTGAGCCCTGCACTCTTCAATATTTGCATCAACAAATTGACCACTATTCAAGAAAAATCCTCAGCCCCTGGTGTTAGTCTCCACAATTCAGAATTTAAATGCCTACTCTTCACAGATGACCTATGCCTGCTGTCAGCCACAGCACATGGCCTACAACAGAGCCTGGACCTGCTAGAGCAGTACTGCCAGACCTGCAGGCCTGGGCCCTGGCAGTAAACCCCAAAAATACAAAAATAATGATTTTCCAGAGAAGATCCAGATCTCAGGGAATTAGACCAACGTTTTCAATTGGTACAAAATATATAGAGTACTGCACAAACTACAATTACTTAGGTTTAAAAACAAGCTCAACTGGACACCTTAATGGGGCAGTGAGTGGACTGAGAAAGAAAGCACGCAGGGCATTCTACGCCATTAAAAAGCTAATTCAAATTGAAATACCTATTAAAATTTGTTTAAAACTAATTGAATATGTCATTGGACCAATTGCACTTCATGGCTGCGAGGTGTGGGGTCCACTTGCAAAACAAGATTTCATCAAATGGGGCAAACACCCCATTGAAAACCTGCATGCAGAGGTCTGTAAGATTCTCCTACATGTCCAGAAGAAAACTACAAACAATGCATGCAGGGCAGAATTAGGCCAATATCCACTAATAATAAAAACTCAAAAAAGAGCAATTAAGTTTTGGAAACATCTAAAATACAGTAACTCCATCTCATATCATTACCAAGCCTGCAATGCAAAGAGCAGTGCAAAGAAAATAGTCCCCTCATCCAGCGGGTCCTGGGGCTGAGTTCACAAACCTGTTCTACTAACACACTGAAACCTCAGGACCAGAACATCCAATCAATCAGAATAAACCAAATTACAACACAGTCAAAACAAATCTACATTGCTTATTGGGAAAACCCAAAGCAAAATGCAGTGCTATCTGGCCCTAAATCGACAGTACACCGTGGCTAACTATTTGACCATGGCTACTGATCAAAACCTTAGAAGAACCTTGACAAAGTACAGGCTCAGTGAGTACAGCCTTGCCATTGAGAAGGATATAGAGGAAAACCTGGCTCCCTGTAGAGGAAAGGCTGTGCAACCACTGCACAACAGCAGAACCTGAGATGGAGCTGCAAAATCTGCAAAATCTAAAACAATTAGTGTCATTTCCCCAAATTTGAAACCCTTATTAAAAGGTTTCAAAGACCTCTCTGGTGGGAGTAGGCTACCCGTCCTGTTGAGGGAGAACGCAGAGAGCTGTGGGTTGGCAGCGCTCTACATTGCTGCCTGCTTTAAGTTGAGGGACAGTGTCTGACAGACCAATCAACCTGCACATGTAGTCAACAGTATGCTTATTGTTAATGTATGGTTATTTTGACCCTTGGTTATTGTTGTTACTGTTGTCCCGTTGACAATTTTGATTCTCATTTTCTTCATACTGTAGATATCCAAAATAAGCTTTGGCAATATGTACATTGTTACGTCATGCCAATAAAGCAAATTTAATTGATTACTTTTTTTGGGAGGGGGGGGGGCAGAATATAATGGATTTCATCATCTTTTAACTCTGTCTGTATGCAGTATTCATAAATCAGTTAGCAAGTACCAGTGACCGTCCAACTTGTCATTTGTTACCTGTTTGTCCTAAAATGTGTGTGAATCTAAAATAGCACCCAATTCCCCTACATTGCACTACATTTACCAAAATGAGTGCCTTACAGTATATAGGGAATGGGCCATTTGAGATATTGACTCTGTCTTCCCTTCTTTCTGTCTCCATTAGAAGTTAACCAGGTTCATGATCCACCTTTTGTCCTACATCTCTGGAACAGCACTCTTCTTTGTGATGCCCATGGTGGTGTTCAAACAGCAAGAGGGCTGGAGCTACTCACAGGCGATCTACTATTGCTTCATTTCACTCAGCACCATTGGCTTTGGAGACTACGTCGCAGGTACACGACTCAATATGTAGGAACATGGAAGCTCCAGAAAAAGACTGGCCGTACGGGCAGTTCCGGGGTAACCCTTCATTTTACAGCCGTCAATTACTATGTAAATACATAGCAAAAAAATCTACATTTGTAGTAAAAATGTCTTCTTAAATGTACCAAGCAAGTAAGTACTACATACTTAATTAGTAAATACAACGTATTTTTTATTATATAGGTAAGTAAGATGGTAAATACAGCTAAGTATCAGCGAATAACTATGTAAATACCTAATCACGTCACTATTTTACTATAACATAAAGTCACAAATTTTAATCATGAAGTAATAAATGTTTGTCCCAAAAGTGAGTAAAAAGTAAGAAACAGCTTATTGCTATATACAGTGGGGCAAAAAAGTATTTAGTCAGCCACCAATTGTGCAAGTTCTCCCACTTAAAAAGATGAGAGGCCTGTAATTTTCATCATAGGTACACTTAAAAAATGACAGACAAAATTAAAGAAGAAAAAGTCAAGAAAATCGCATTGTAGGATTTTTAATGAATTTATTTGCAAATTATGGTGGAAAATAAGTATTTGGTCAATACCAAAAGTTTATCTCAATACTTTATTATATACCCTTTGTTGGCAATGACAGAGGTCAAATGTTTTCTGTAAGTCTTCACAAGGTTTTCACACACTGTTGCCGGTATTTTGGCCCATTCCTCCATGCAGATCTCCTCTAGAGCAGTGATGTTTTGGGGCTGTTGCTGGGCAACACGGACTTTCAACTCCCTCCAAAGATTTTCTATGGGCTTGAGATCTGGAGACTGGCTAGGCCACTCCAGGACCTTGAAATGCTTCTTACGAAGCCACTCCTTCGTTGCCCGGGCGGTGTGTTTGGGATCATTGTCATGCGGAAAGACCAAGCAACGTTTCATCGTTTCATCCTCAATGCCCTTGCTGATGGAAGGAGGTTTTCACTCAAAATCTCATGATACATGGCCCCATTTATTCTTTCCTTTACACGGATCAGTCGTCCTGGTCCCTTTGCAGAAAAACAGCCCCGAAGCATGATGTTTCCACCCCCATGCTTCACAGTAAGTATGGTGTTCTTTGGATGCAACTCAGCATTCTTTGTCCTCCTAACATGACGAGTTGAGTTTTTACCAAAAAGTTATATTTTGGTTTCTTCTGACCATATGACATTCTCCCAATTTTCTTCTGGATCATCAAATGCTCTCTAGCAAACTTCAGACGGGCCTGGACATGTACTGGCTTAAGCAGGGGAACACGGCAGGATTTGAGCCCCTGGCGCCATAGTGTGTTACTGGTGGTAGGCTTTGTTACTTTGGTCACAGTTCTCTGCAGGTCATTCACTAGGTCCCCCCGTGTGGTTCTGGGATTTTTGCTCACCGTTCTTGTGATCATTTTGACCCCACCGGGTGAGATCTTGCGTGGAGCCCCAGATCGAGGGAGGTTATTAGTGGTCTTGTATGTCTTCCATTTCCTAATAATTGCTCCCACAGTTGATTTCTTCAAACCAAGCTGCTTATCTTTTGCAAATTCAGTCCTCTCAGCCTGGTGCAGGTCTACAATTTTGTTTCTGGTGTCCTTTGACAGCTCTTTGGTCTTGGCCATAGTGGAGTTTGGAGTGTGACTGTTTGAGGTTGTGGACAGGTGTCTTTTATACTGATAACAAGTCCAAACAGGTGCCATTAATACAGGTAACGAGTGGAGGACAGAGGAGCCTCTTAAATAAGTTACAGGTCTGTGAGAGACAGAAAACTTGCTTGTTTGTAGGTGACCAAATACTTATTTTCCACCATAATTTGCAAATAAATTCATAAAAAAATCCTACAGTGAGATTTTCTACATATTTTTTCTTCTCATTTTGTCTGTCATAGTTGAAGTGGACCTATGATGAAAATTACAGGCCTTTCTCATCTTTTTAAGTGGGAGAACTTGCACAATTGGTGGCTGACTAAATACTTTTTTCCCCCACTGTAAATACATAGTGATACCAGTCTCTGTCAAATTAGTACCTAAGGAACACCAATGAACATAGGCTAAATTATAATTTATTTATCATGGATTTTCAGTCCTTGCATCCATAACTCTGTCTATGATTGAGAGTGATTACATTTCTCCAGACTCATCCCTCAGCTTTTTACGGACACGGTTGGGGAAAACGCTTAGTCTCTACTGCTGAATTCAGCTTTAAAAGGATTGATTTTGGAGTTTTGATAGAACGGTATTTCCTTGCATTTGAAAAGCCTATTGAACATGGGGTTTTTATTGTATTGAACTGAGAAGGGAAATGACAACAAAGTCATTGAAACATTATTGCTCTAAACCATTTCTTATTTCTATTGCAGAATAAATTCAACAATAGTTTCATTTAACTTTTGGTTAATGTATGAATACTTACTTGTGTAAGGTTTAATGAGAGAGGGGTCACTAGGTCGTTTTTTAAAATCACACTTTAGATTGTGACCATTATTGATTAATACCGGTAAACGGGATCCCGGGACTGTCCTAGGATCACTCTTCACATTTTCCGAAAAACATTGATGACAAGAACTGTGAAATTAAAACATTTTCCTACAATGTAGGGCTAATGGAATTTCACAAAATACACAATATGCGCAGGAGCAGATTGGATAATGTGCAATAAAAATAAATCCTAACAGGATAAATACACCTTTTTTTACAGCGTATTTACTCAAAGTCACCATAAATTCAAAGCACACACATAATTGACGCTGCCAGATTGCAATTTAGAGTTCTCATCAAAACTGAAAATTTGAACCCCGTCCGACCCCTGTGAGCTGAAGCCCGAGCCCAGGCCTGGTCCGACATCATAGAAATTAAATGAGCCCTAACCTGAAAAAATATACAGATGTATCGAAAACAGTTGATTTAAACTAGTGTTGAGAACCACACAGCGGAGGCAGAAGCCAGAGTGAGGTGACAAGGAAACAGCCATTGGGCCTAGAAAAAGGAAAAAAAAGGAAAACTCATCTTTGTTATGATCAACTGAATGATGAACATACAGTTGAAGTTGGAAGTTTATATACACTTAGGTTGGAGTCATTAAAACCAGTTTTTCAACCACTCCACACATTTCTTGTTAACAAACTACAGTTTTGGCAAGTCTGTTAGGACATCTATTTTGTGCATGACAAGTAATTTCTACAACAATTGTTTCCAGACAGATTATTTCACTGTATCACAATTCCAGTGGGTCAGAAGACCCGTAATAATAAGTGCACACTAACACGAAAGCCGATACAACAGAGCGCAGGTACTCACAGGACCAATGGACATGGAACAATAATCAACAAGGACAATGGGGAACAGAGGGCACATATATACACATACTAATCAGGGGGAATGGGAACTAGGTGTGTGTAATGAGACAAGACAGTCCGGGGTTGGTGGTAATGATCCAGTACAGTGATGCCTAGTAGGCCGGTGAGTAGACCTCCGGAGCTGGTGAACAGAATGAGCAGCAGTACCTGGGGAATCCATGACATCATCTTTATTCTAGTTTGCTAATATAATAGCCTTTAGCTGGTATCGATGTACATTTTTGTCCTACTTTTTTATTTTTCATCCCAGCCTTCACCGCAGGAGGCCTTTTGTGTCACGACTAGTCAAGGTGGGTGGAATCAGGCGCAGAGAGCAAATAATGAATAGAGGTTTATTCTCCGGTGAACAACAATAAACACGGACAACCCAAAATACAAACAGGGTGAAAAATATCCAAAACAGGAATTAACAGACAAACCGGAGAAATAAAACACAAAAACACCGACAGCCGAAACGAAATGACAAAAACAAACAATCCCGCACATAACAAGGGCGGGACAACCTACATTATATACAGATACTAATTAACTAACACACAGGTGAAAACAATCAGACAAAACCAACAGATAACCGAAAAGGGATCGGTAGTGGCTAATAGGACGGTGACGACGACCGCCGAGCACAGCCCGAACGGGCAGGAGAGCCAACCTCGGCAGAAGTCGTGACATTTTGCCTCTTGGTAGGCCATCGTAAATAAGAATTTGTTCTTAACCTCTTCAACCTATGGGGGCGCTATGTCATTATTGGATTAAAAAAACGTGCCCGTTTTAAGCGCAATATTTTGTCACGAAAAGATGCTTGACTATGCATATAATTGGCAGCTTTGGAAAGAAAACACTCTACCGTTTCCAAAACTGCAAAGATATTTTCTGTGAGTGCCCCAGAACTGATGCTACAGGCGAAACGCAGATGAAACTTCAAACAGGAAATGAGCAGGATTTTTGACGCTCTGATTTTCATTGTCTCCTTATATGGCTGTGAAAGCGCCACAAATTAGCCTGCCCTTTCTATCGTTTCTCCAAGTTGTCTGCAGCATTGTGACGTATTTGTAGGCATATCATTGGAAGATTGGCCATAAGAGACTACATTTACCAGGGGTCCGCCCGGTGTCCTTTGTTGAAATTGTTGCGTAATCTCCAAGCTGCTCGCATTCATCCATGTGATTGAGACAGAGAGGAGACTTCCAGAAATGATATATCATGAAGAGATATGTGAAAAACACTTTGAGGATTGATTCTAAACAACGTTTACCATGTTTCAGTCGATATTATGGAGTTAATGTGGAAGAAAGTTTGGCGTTTGGATGAATGAATTTTCGTTTTTTTTTGGTAGCCAAGCATGACGCAGAAAACGGACCGATTTCTCCTGCACAAATAATCTTTCAGGAAAAACTGAACATTTGCTATCTAACTGAGTGTATTCACGATCCCGGATCCGGGATGGCTCGACGCAAGAAGTTAACTGACTTGCCTAGTTAAATAAAGGTTAAACAAATAAAATATCAGAACATTTTGGTAGCATGTTATACAAGTGGATTTTTCTCATCACTCAGGTAGTAAGTAGCCTGTCCTACTTCCGACCAAAAACCTGTGACTTGTCTGATAATCAATCAATGTGATTTTGATTCACTGATCTGTCTGTATATTTGGTTAATTGATACCTGACTGGACAAGTGGAAGTGTTAGCTCATTTTTTTGTTTGCTCATCTATCACTGATCAGAAACATTTACCATGAAATAATGTAGCCTAAATCAAGTGTATTATTTCTCTATTGTCTCACTTAGTAGCCTAACCTTATATACAGTAACCTTAAATAGAGCCTAGGATATTTTCCCATCGTCCCAATCCCACTGTAAACGAAAATCCCGACTCCTGTCTCGCGTGACAATTCCTAACTTTACTCTGTAATCCACAGGTTGTATTATCAATGCACGTCTCGCCTATGCATGTCACAATACTGCTATAACATTTCCCCATATGCTGTCTCGTATTGCTGCCCATGTTTTGGTACTACTATTGGAGAGCCCTTCTTTGTCTACACCCAGCCTCTTAAACCTTAGCCCCACCCGTCTCTTTATGGGTTGATCCGTGCGTTCTGTACTTGCCAGACATGAGAGGAGAGAGAACAACTCACTGAACATTACTCGCCCGGTGGTTTCGCGTTCAGAGCGCACACTGGACACTAAGTAGGGTTGTTCTGTAAACTCTGACCTCACAACTACAGTCAAGCACCCAACCTAACATTGGCTAGCTACTTCATGTTATCCAGAGTGTTGGTGACTAACTGTGCTGTTGGCAACAATTTAATTTCGCTTTATTGCTGACACCAGACATATTCAACACGTGTTGAGCGTTCAAAAATGCATTAGTTATTCTGCGCTCTGGCACACTAAGAAAATAGTATTTTGTTAAGAAACGTAACGTTAGCTCGATAGCTAGCTAGGTAAACAATGAATCCCAAGGCATGACGTGACGTTAGTTAGCGAGCCAGCCAGCTAACGTTAGCTAGCTAACAGTACACATTAATTTGCAATTAAAATACTTTGTATAAATTAGAGTGGAGTCTTTTAAGACATGTAGCTAGCTAGCTATACATTGGACCATAATCACAACGTCACTACCCTGCATGAATCTACAGGTAGCTAACCAACCAGGTTCTATGGCTATAACTAGTCAAGCAAATGTGTCTGAGATATGAAGAATAAGATCATACACATAACGTTAGCTAGCGACCCAGCCAGTTTACGTTAGCTAGCTAACTTGAAATGAAACCACTGTGTCAAAATTAGAAACGTGTAATATCTGTAAATCTTACCAATATACATCATAATTGGATGTGTCTCCTGTCCTGTCTGATGCCATGCATGTTTGACGATGTAATCCAGACAAGCAAGAGTGGGGACTGTAAATACACATTATTCTCCACATAATTTTTGAAATATTTAAGTACCCAGAAACTTCTGGTGATTGGTGTGTGCGCATATACACTATATATACAAACGTATGTGGACAACTCTTCAAATTGTTGGATTCTGCTATTTCAGCCACACCCGTTGCTGACAGGTGTCTAAAATCGAGCACACAGCCATGCAATCTCCATAGGAAAACAACAGCAGTAAAATGGCCTTACTGTAGAGCTCAGTAACTTTCAACGTGTCAAATTTCTGCCCTGATAGAACTGCCCGAGTCAAGTTTAATGGAATGGATCTCTAAGGCCAACAGCCACACACAAGCCAAAGATCACCATTTGCAATGGCAATCATTGGATGGAGTCATGAATCACACTTTACCCCCTGGAATTCTGATGGATGAATCTGGGTTTGGCGGATGCCAGGAGAATGCTACATGCCCCAATGCATAGTGCCAACTTTTTCATGGTTTGGTCTAGGCCCCTTTAGTTCCAGTGAAGGGAAATCTTAACGTTACAGCATACAATGACATTCTAGACAATTCTGTACATCCAATTTTGTGGCAACAGTTTGGGTAAGGCCCTTTCCTGTTTCAACAATGCCCCTGTGCACAAAGTGAGGTCCATATAGAAATGGTTTGTCGAGATCGGTATGGTAGAACTTGACTGGCCTGCACAGAGCCCTGACCTCAACCCCTTCGAACACCTTTGGGATGAATTGGAACGCGAGTCAGTCCTAATTGCCCAACATCAGTACCCAACCTCACTAATGCTCTTGTGGCTGAATGGAGGCAAGTCCTTGCAGTATGGTTCTAACATCTAGTAGAAAGCCTCCCCAGAATAGTGAATGCTGTTATGGCACCAAAGGGGAAACCAACTCCATATTAATGCCCATGATTTTGGAATGAGATACTCGATGAGCAGGTGACCACATACTTTTGGTCATGTAGTGTAGCTAACGTTAGCAAACAAAATTGTCCAGCAGCTCACGTTAATGTTAGCTAACATTAGATACTTTGGGTAACTTTATCTGCAATCAGAGGCTAGCTAGCTAGTTGGCAAGGTGGAAAAAGCATACAGAGCCTTCAGAAAGTATTCACACCCCTTGACCTTTTCCACATTTTGCTGTGTTAAAGCCTGAATTTAAAATAGATTAAATAGAGATTTGTTGTCACTGGCCTACAGACAATACCCCATCATGTCAAAATTATGTTTTTCATAATGTTTAAAAATTTAATTAGAAATTAAAGGCTGAAATTTCTTGTGTCAATAACTATTCAACCGTAAACAATTGCATAATAAGTTGCATGGACATGATTTCTGAATGACTACCTCATCTTTGAATCCCACACATACATGTCGCCGAAGAGGATGGCTTACATTTTACATGCTGCTAAGCAACTGTGCTATTTTGTTAGTTTTTTGTGTTTGTAACTTATTATTTGACTTATTTTGTTCATAATTTTGTCGCTACCGTCTCTTATGACCAAAAATAACTTCTGGACATCAGAACAGCGATTACTCACCTCGAACTGGAAGAAGCATTTTCCTTTAAAGACTCTAATGAGAAGGATATACTGCTTTCCCGGGAACAGGCCCAAAGACGGAGAAAAATGGGGCTGAGGTCGGGCTGCCTTCTGAGAATTTGTAGACGAGCGAGTAAACTCCCACTGCCATCCGTTCTATTGGCTAACGTGCAATCATTGGAAAACATAATTGATGTCCTACGATCAAGATTATCCTACCAACAGTACATTTAAAACTGTAATATCTTATGATTCACCGAGTTGTGGCTGAACGACGACATGGATAATATAGAGCTGGTGGGATTTTCCATGCACAGGCAGAACAGAGAAGCTGCATCTGGCAAGACGAGAGGTGGGGTGTCTGTCTATTTTTCAATAGTTGGTGCGCGATGTCTAATATTAAAGAAGTCTCGTGGTATTGCTTGCCTGAGGTAGAGTACCTTATGATAAGCTGAAGACCACAGTATCGACCAAAATAGTTCTCATCTATGTTATTCGTAGCCGTCTATTTACCACCACAGACCGATGCTGGCACTAAGACCGCGCTCAACTGCAAACAAGAAAATGCTCATCCAGAAGCGGTGCTCCTCGTGGCCGAGGACTTTAAATGTCACCTACGGTAGACCTACAGTATATCGGAAAAATATGACGTGAATCTCAGCCAGTAATTACATATCGAAGATTGGAGGATTCTAAATTATAACCAAAAGCCGCCTCATGGGTCTCCCGGTGGCAGCCGGCATGGGTATCTGTTGTTGCAAAGCATTTAGCAAAGCATTTTGCATTGTGATGTGGTGACTTAGACAGCTGCGCCACTGGGGAGAACCCATCCACAAATAGTCAAAATACAGAGAGATGTTGATAAAGGTATATTGTCCTGCTAATAGCCCATAATGTTCTATTATAATACTGTACATGGTGTCCAAGTCAGGATAACCAAAACATTTATTTATTAAAGACTATCAGAAAGAATGCTGGTACTTATTTATTTTGATCCAAAGCCATGAAGGAGCGAGTCACTCAGCTCTATGTAGGTGCCGGCTATATGATAGTGCGATCAACTTGATAATATATAACGATATTTTGGAGGTTATTTTATTTTCAAAAAAACAAATGTGAGAGATAGTAATCTGAATAAAGGCCAAAATAATATTTGTAAAGGCCAAAACATTTATTTCTGTTTTTAGAGGGAGAGAAACTCTGGGCCAATTGTGTGCCACCCTATGGGACTCCCAATCGTGGTTGGATGTGATACGTAAAAATAATAATACTTAACTTAGAACCTAACTTAGAAATACATTTTATGATAGAATTCTCCCCCTACCCTCCATTTAGGCAAGTCTATTGTCCAGCTACTTGCTAAAACAGCAGGAATGTTACCTTAGTCAGCGCCATTATTAGTGCAATGCCCCTTAAGAACAAGTTCTTATTTACAAGGGCAGCCTACTCCTTCCTCCCCATCGGGGAATTGAACCCCAGTGTGCCCGCGCACAACACAGGGATTATTTTGTGAAATAGCTAAATAGCCCAGCACTGTAGCCTACTCCCGACCATCACGTTGTACGAGTAGGTATTTTCCATTCCATCCTAATGGAAACCCAGAGGGTTTTTCTTGGAGTAGAAACAACATAATATTAAGCAAATTAATTAAGCAAGCAACAGTCAAAAGTTTGGACACACCTACTCATTCCAGGGATTATCTTTATTTTTTACCTATTTTCTACAATGTAGAGAATAATAGTGAATACATCACAACTATGAAATTACACATATGGAATCAGTTAAGAACAAATTCTTATTTACAAGGACAACCTACTCCGTCCTCCCCATCGGGGAATTGAACCCCAGTCTCCTACGTGCCCACACGACACAGGGACTCATTTGCTAAATAGCCCAGCACTGTAGCCTACTCCTGACCATCACGTTGTAGAGCGCCATATTTTCATCGTAAAGGAAACCCAGAAGGTTTTTTGTTTATCTTGAATAGAAACACCATAATATTAATCAAATTAATTAAGCAACATTTCTTAAAATCATTTCTATATGCTAGGTTCTTACAAAAAAGCTTTTACATTCTCTAGTACAGCCGCTATTGAAGGCTGTCAAATGCTTCTCAAAGATGCTCTCTGGTGGTCAAACTAGCACTAACTAGCATTAATGGTACCAGTGGTTGGCACTTAAAAAGAATCCTAGAGTGTCAGCTAAAGATTTACAGAAATCTCTGGAACATGCTGACATCTCTGTTGAGTAGTCTACGATATGTAAAACACTAAACAAGAATAGTGTTCAGAAGCCACTGCTGTCCAAAAAAACGTTGCTGCACATCTGATGTTCACAAAAGAGCACCTGGATGTTTCACAGTGCTATTGGCAAAATGTTCTGTGGACAGATGAAACTAAAGTTGTGTTGTTTGGAAGGAACACACAACATTATGTGCAGAGAAAAAAAGACACAGCACACCAACATCAAAACCTCATCTCAACTGTAAACTATGGTGGAGGGACTATCATGGTTTGGGGCTGCTTTGCTGCCTCAGGGCCTGGACAGCTTGCTATCATTGACGGAAAAATGAATTCCCAGGTTTATCAAGACATTTTTGCAGGAGAATGTGAGGCTGTCTGCCAATTGAAGCTGAACAGGACATCCCCCAGAAGTTGGGTGATGCAACAGGACCATGACCCAAAACACAGAAGTAAATCAACAACAGAATGGCTTCAACAGAAGAAAATACGCCTTCTGGAGTGGCACAGTCAGAGTCCTCACCTCAACCCGATTGAGATGCTGTTCCATGACCTCGAGCAGTTCACACCATACATCCCAAGAATATTGCTGAACTGAAACAGTTTTGTAAAGGGGAATGGTCCAAAATTCCTCCTGACTGTTGTGCAGGTCTGATCCGCAACTACAGAAAACATTTTGTTAAGGTTATTGCTGTGAAAGGAGTGTCAGCCAGTTATTAAATCCAAGGGTTCACATACTTTTTCCACCCTGCACTGTGAATGTTTACACAGTGTTCAATAAAGACATGAAAATGTATAAATGTTTGTGTGTTATTAGTTTAAGCAGAAAGTATTTGTCTATTGTTATGACTTAGATGAAGATCCGATCAAATTGTATGACCAATTTATGCAAAAATCCAGGTAATTCCAAAGGGTTCACATACCTTTTGTTGCCACTGTACATACATACTGTATACACTCACCGGCCAGTTTATTTGGTTCACAAAAATGGACTGTTCCTACAGACAGTGAGTCAGGTGACTGTGGCTTGCTATATAAAGCAGGCAGACAGGCATCAGGCATTCAGTTACTGTTCAATTCAACATTAAATGGGCAAAATGAGTGACAAACCCAATTGAAATGGTTTGGGATGAGTTGGACCGCAGAGTGAAAGAAAAGCAACCAAGTGCTCAGCATATGTGGGAACTCCTTCAAGACGGTTGAAAAAGCTTTCCAGGTGAAGCTGGTTGAGAGAATTCAAAGAGTGTCCAAAACTGTCATCAAGGTAAAGGTTGGCTACTTAATCTCAAATACAAAATAGATATTGATTTGTTTAACTCTTTTTTTTTCAACATTATACACGTCAGCTACTACAACGAGTAAAATCACTGCAACACTTAACAATGACCTGTAGTCAGTTTCAGAATGAGTGGCAAGAAATAAGTCAGTCCTAAATATTTCAAAAACTAAAAGCATTTTATTTGGGACAAATCATTCTCTAAACCCTAAACCCCAACTAAATCTTGTAATTAATAATGTGGAAATCGAGCAATTGTTATGCTCAGACATATTGATGCAACAGTAGCTAAGATGGGGAGAGGTTTGTCCATAATAAAGCGTTGCTCTTCATTCTTAACATCAATGTCATCAAGGCAGGTCCTAGTTTTGTCGCATCTGGACTAATGCCAAGTCGCGTGGTCAGGTGCCACAAAAAATTACAAAATAAATTACAAGCATAGCTGTCCCTTAAATATACAGGTAGAGTTAGCATTAATAATATACATGTCAATCACTCATGGCTTAAAGTAGAGGACAGATTGACTGCATCACTACTTCTTTTTGTAAGAAGTATTAACATGTTGAACGCACCTAGCTGTATATTTAAAATACTAGCACACACCCATACCCAACAAGACTTGCCACAGGTGGTCTCTTCAATCTCCCAAATTCCAGAACAGACTATGGGATGCACAGAGTACTACACAGAGACATGGCTACATGGAACTCTATTGTACATCAAGTAACTCACACAAGCAGTAAAATCTGATTTTTAAAAAACTGATAAAAATACACCTTATGGAACAGTTAGAACTGTGAAGTGTCACACACACAGGTGCAAACACACCTATGCAAATTATACACACGTACACCTGATTGTGTGTTGTAGTATTGGCCAGAGGGCACACCACTTACTGTATCGTGAAATCTGTATTGTGATTTTTTTTTTACATTTAAATTGTATTATAATATGTGACAAACTGGCTCAAATCAGTAATTTTTTAAAATTGTGTTTTTTATATTAGATAAAAGACTCAGAGCTTAAAATGCTATTTTTGTTTTTTACCTTTTATTTAACTGGGCAAGTCAGTTAAGAACAAATTCTTATTTTCAATGACGGCCTAGGAACAGTGGGTTAACTGCCTGTTCAGGGGCAGAACGACAGATTAGTACCTTGTTAGCTCGGGGGTTTGAACTTTCAACCTTCCAGTTGTTAGTTCAACACTCTAACCACTAGGCTACCCTGCCGCCCCACTATATCATACATTACAGCTGAGAAACAATGGGAAAGTAATTATTAAAAGTAAAATTGATAAACTTGAAATGAGAAAATGACCTTTGAATGTTTTGGTACCTATTGGAGAGCTCTTCTTTGTCTACACCCATTCAGCATTGTTCAACACCCTCTTAAGCTTTAGCACCACCCATCTCCTTAAGGGTTGATCTGAGTGTTCTGAACTAACAACAGCAGTCAAGCACCCAAGCTAACTTGCCAGCTTCAGTGGGGAGAACAAGTATTTGATACACTGATGATTTTGCAGGCTTTCCTACTTACAAAGCATGTAGAGGTCTGTCATGTTTTATCATAGGTACACTTCAACTGTGAGAGACAGAATCTAAAACAAATATCCATGAAAACAGCCTATGAAATCAGCTGCCAGATTTAAAAAGCAGGGATCCAAAAGATCAGGACCTGCAGGCTTTCTCTGATCTAAGGATTTCAGGGCTTTATGTACCACCTGCACTGAGAATGGCAAAAAGCTAAAAGTTCGACGAGCTCTCACTGGTTCGTCCACACAGGGTTGTACAGAGACAGAGGACACTAAATCAAACAGCCTACCAGATGATAGAGTGCTCATTGAAACAATTCAACATTTTAGTTTTGTCATATACAGCAACAGAGTCATTCAAAACACATGACGGTAATTCATTAACATTACTGTTACCAGACATAGACTTACAAAACTTTCTAGAGTCATTCAGGTTATGAGTGGTAACAGACATGAAATATTCAGACTTGGCCTTCCTGAGAAGAAAATAACACTTGTTTTGTAACTGCCTAAAAATAAGCCAATCAGCATCAGAACATGATGAACATTCAAAGCAAGAAACTCTAAATGTTTACAAATAGTTTCAGACTTTGCCACACTTACAGGGAATTGTTTTTACATATATTGCCACACCCCCACCTTTCTTAACTCGATCAGTGTGTTAAACATTGTAACCACTTGTACAAATATCCTACAAAAACAGACTTGCTGAGCCAGGTTTCAGAAAACACAATTACATCAGCATCAGTTGATTTTGCCCAAATCCTAACCCCATCAATTTTTGACAACAGGCTGCGTACATTTAAATGAAAAATACCAAAACCAGATCTTGATTTAAAATCAGAGGGGCTTTGGAGACATTGCATATCAGGGCCAGGGTTAGGTTGAACGTTACCTGATATCAACAAAAAAAAAATAACTAGGCACCTCTATTTAATAACCTTGCACGGCTTCTCTTTTTTAAGAGACCTACCGCAGGCGAATTCTACAAGTGAGTTTCCAGACAATACAAAACAGTCATTTAAAACCATTAGACTTTGGTAGTGACACAAATTTGTACTGTTCACATCATGCCACAAATACATCTGCACTTGGATGAGTGGACCGAGTGAACGAGAGCACATTGTCAGATGTGCTCACCCAGCGACTGTTCAGTAAAGTCAGTGCACAACGCAATACCACGACAAATGTAAAAAATAGAGGCCAACGAAGGTACGGGGAGAGAGGGACAGCGTGTATGTGTGAGTCTGAATGTGAGTATTTGCACGTGAATAGATTGGGTGTTGAGAGAACAGGTTGGGGATTGTGGAGCTGCCACTGACAGCCAGGCAAAGAGCAAAAAGGAGCAGCTTGGACGAGACACTCCGCGGATGAAGAAGGAACTCAGGCCAGCCAGAGATAGGGTTACTTTGGTAAACTTCAAGTAATGAAGTGCCGAGTTGAGAGAGACCCGTGATCTTTACACCAGCAAAAACAAAATAGTTTGCACCACACAACAATGAAGTTACTCAACTATAAATACATAGGTTATTAGTAGGTTAAAATGTAAGACTTGACATGCTACCATCTTGGATTTGGATCATACCAGCACTAGCAGAGCTGGTTAGGCTATTTTCATGTTATCCAGAGTGTTGGTGACTGTAACTGTGCTGTGGAATAACTGGTGAATTTACGAATGCTCAACACCCGTTGAATATGGCCGGTGTCAGTAAATGTCTGAAAAAAAAGCGTAATTAAATTGACGAATGTGCTCTGAAATTGGAGTAGATGGCCTGACTGAATTTATGAATGCACCCGAAGTGGTTACTTGCATTGTGGAGTCTTTTGTTAAGACATGTAGCTAGCTAGCTAGGTAAACCATAATCCCAACTCATGATGTTACTACCTTGCATGAATCTGCAGGTAGCTAACCAACCTGGTTCAATGTTAGCTTGCTAATGTTAGGCTATAGCTAACCAAATAAATGGCTCTGAGATACGAATAATAAGATCATGCACGTAACATTAGTTAGCAAGCCAGCCAGCTAACGTTTGCTAGCTAGCTAGGTAAACAATATAATCCCAACTCATGACATCACTACCCTGCATAAATCTGCAGGTAGCTATCCAACCAGGTTCAATGTTAGCTAGCTAAAACGAGTCTATAGCTAGCCAATCAAATGGCTCTGAGATACGCATAATATGATCATACCTGTAAAAAAAAGAAGAAAAAAAAGATCATACATGTAATGTTAGCTAGCGAGCCAGTCAGCTAACATTAGCTAACTAGGTAAACAATGAACCATAATCCCAACTCATGACGTTACTACCCTGCATGAATCAGCAGGTAGCTAACCAACCAGGTCCAATATTAGCTTGCTAAAATTAGGCTATAGCTAGCTAAGCAAATGGCTCTGAGATATGAATAATAAGATCATACACGTAACTTTAGCTAGCGAGCCAGCCTGCTAACGTCAGTTAGCTAGCTAGCTAACAGTACACTTGAAATGAAACCACTTTCTGTCAAAATTAGAAACGTGTAATATCTGAAAATGTAACTAGCTAGACACTCTTACATCATTCATGGAAGGACACGTCTCCTGTCAGATGCCATGGTTTCCCTTAGTTTGAAGATGTAATCCGGAGAAAGGTTTTTTCTCCATCTCCTTAGCTATCATACTCGAATTCCACTGATTTCGCTTTCCACTAGATGTTGGAACATTGCTGAAGGGACTCGCTTCCATTCAGTGACAAGACCATTAGTGAGGTCGGTACTGATGTTGGGCGACTAGGCCTGGCTCGCAGTCGGCATTCCAATTCTTCCCAAAAGTGTTCGATGGGGTCGATGTCAAGGCTAGTCGAGTTTTTTCACATCGATCTCAACAAACCGTTCCTGTATGGATCTCGCTTTGTGCATGTGGGATTTGTCATGCTGAAACAGAAAAGGGCCTTCCTCAAACTGGTGCTACAAAGTTGGAAACACAGAATTGTCTAGAATGTCAATGTATGCTGTAACATTAAGTATGATTCATCACTCCAGAGAACGCATTTCCACTGCTCCAGAGTCCAATTGCGGTATGCTTTACACCACTCCAGCTGATGCTTGGCATTCCGCATGGTGATCTTAGGCTTGTGTGCGGCTGCTCAGCCATTGGAAACCCATTTCTTGAAGCTCCAGACGAACAGTTATTGTGCTGAAGTTGCTTCCAGAGGCTGTTTGGAACTCATTAGTGTTGCAACTTAGGGCAGACGATTTTTATGCGATTACGCACTTCAGCACTCGCTGGAGCTTGTGTGGCCTACCACTTTGTGGCTGAGCCGTTGTTGCTCCTAGATGTTTCCACTTCAGAATAACAGCATTTACAGTTGACCGGGGCAGCTCTACCAGGGCAGAAATTAGACAAACTGACTCGTTGGAAAGGTGGCATCATATGATGGTGCCATGTTGAAAGTCACTGAGCTCTTCAGTAAGGCCATTCTACAGCCAATGATTATCCATAGAAATTGCATGGCTGTGTGGTCAATTTTATACACCTGTCAGCAACGGGTGTGGCTGTAATAGCCAAAACCACAAATTTGTCCACATACTTTTGTATATAGAGTTTCTATTACTGTCTTCATGTTTTGCTGCACCCCAGGACGAGTGAAGGGGTTCATAATACATAGAATACAAATATCATGCTGTTAAATCAGCTTCTTGATGTGCCACACCTGTCAGGTGGATGGATTAACTTGGCAAAGAAGGAATGTGCGTATTAAATGTGTCCATGTGAGAGATGTTCTTCACGTGTTTGATGTTTTTTTGACATGCATGTGTGGGCTTACTTGTCTGTTTTATGAGCTAGCGCTAGCACACACATGTTTACTCAAATGCTTGTTTCAAAGAATCCTAAAGAAATTTAAAGACATACATGTGGTATTTATTATTTAACTAGCATTTTATTATGTAATTCCTAAATACATTTTGGCAAAAAAATGTTTAATTTACCTTGCTTTTAATCACATGAGAGAAACTATCTGATAATGACTTCAGTAGAGTTGTTATCAAATACCACACAAATGAGGTTACGATGCCATCTTATCACATTGGTCAGGCCATATTTGTGCTGTTTCTCCCCTAATACCCTGGTGAAGGCTATAGGCTGAAACACTTTGGTTTTAATAATAAACCCAAAGTGTCTGCCAAGTCAATCTATATTGTCTTCCAAGAGTTGCTGAATATTTTGTCCATATTTTCTGCTCGGTTCTATAGACAGTAATCCCGACCATTACTATCCAGAGTGGTACAGTGTCCTCATGGCGTCCTGGATCTTCTTCGGCCTGGCCTGGTTGGCCCTAGTCATCAACCACACCAGTGACATCCTGGAGCGGCTCAACACCCACCTCAAACACTGGTGGAGCCCTGAGGAACCTAGCAACGCAGGACCGGTGGATGAGGTCAAGGAGCCCCCGGTGGACGGTTAAAAGAAATAAAGAGAAAATAAAAACTGTTGGTGATGTCATCCAGACAAAGAAAGAGGTGGTTGAATCTAGACGCTAGTCTTAGGGTCAGTTTTCCTTTTTCCTCATTAATGGTAAGGATTGGGGTTAGGATTGAGGGAGGGGAAGAAGATTCTAGATCTGCATCTAGGGGAAACTAGCAGTGGGTCAGACCTGGGATTGAACATGAAGCAAGCACGGGATCATGATGAGCAGCAATGGGTTGGCAGTTCTTCTGGTAGTGCTAAATGCTAATGCAAACATACTGGGACCATGTCTATGTTCCCTCAGCCCCATGTTCCATCAGCCCAATGTTCCTCTCAGTCCTATGTCCCCTCAGCTCTATGTTACCTCAGTTCTATGTTCCCTCAGTTGTATCTTCTAAACGAGGGATCAGCAACCCAAATGAGAGGAAGAAACTTTTTTGAAATTCTTTCAATATGGAGTATTTTTGGGTCTGTGCAGAATGTAATCTTGCTTAACCCATAACTAAAGTATTGCATACTTTGTCAGATGCTCGATTAAGTTCTGGGTTCATATGTGTTAAGAGAATAGATAGAAAAAGGATCCGAACCAGAATGAAGAGCTCAACCCACTCTCTTTGAAAGTAACGGGCAAGTCTACAGGCCAAAATTCCCTCCCTTACGAAATTCAAAAGATGCTATCATCTGCAAAATAGTGATTTGTCCAAAGCTCCGGAACTAATGCTACACATTTTCATTATCTCGCGCATCCCATTGTATCATGACAGATCTACTGTATCATTTATGTTTAGGTAGTCCACAAGAGATTACACAGAATGCACACCTGTTTAAGAGGGGGGGGGGGTGGTGAAATGGAAGAGAGGGCCATTATAGACAAAAACTTGATGTTATGTGATAAGAAATATTTCACATAGCATATATTGTTCACACCCATGATGTACACAGGTATTTTGCCCTTAACAAAAAAACAGGCATCTGGCAAACCTTTGGCCAATTCGCTGCAAATTTGTGGCAAGCTCATACATGCAAATTAGTTTTGTGGCAAACTGTTGAGGCTAGTTCGGGCAAACAATTCTGTGAAACTTGTGGTGAACATTCTACTGTTTGCTGCAAAGTTTGAATATGCAAATTAGATCTGCTTTTTTGGTTACTTTGGGTTAACAACATTTAAATGTTGTATCTACATAAACCAAAGGACATATAACTTTAAATTAACTTGCGTCTCACAAATAAAACTAAACTAAACATAATAAATGTACTAAATATAATAAATAGTCATCTGTTACAAAGTTGCCTTGATGTTGCTATGCTTCTCACGGAAACTGACATTCTATATATTTCTCATGAAGGAAACAATGTTTCTGCCATGTATAAATGCTATATAAACAAACAATGTAGCTATCATAAGCTGGGACTTAGCCCTACTAAATCTACCTTTGCATGTGTGGACAACTGTTCCTAGAGAGCCACATTATACAAGATGTTTCTCCAGCCAAGCCTCAGCACAATTGATTCAAACTAATCAACTAATTATGATATTAAATCTAGACTGGGGACTGCATCATTAGAGACGGATGTCTAGTAGTTGTCTCTTTTTCCTGACGCAGGTGTGTAAGGCTTGGGTGTAGGAAAAGCAACATCAAATTGAGTTATCCAAAATTAATTATTGTTAATTTACATCTCAAAGCTATATATGCAAGATCCTTTACCAGATGAGCACATATTTCTCTGTCCTCAGATTGATTGAAGGCCTCAATCTGTCTTTTTGCCTTGTAACTGATTGCTTCTAGGAGGAGAGAAGGAACTGTACATGATCAAGATGAGCTAGATACTAGTTTAAAGCAATAAAATATCTAATCATTACAAAGAAAGATTCTATGGGCTACATTTATGAGAATAATACATGTATCTTATCAAGCTTCAAGATGATACACTCATTTGTCACTCAAGAAAGGGGTTATGAGTTATTGCACCACAAACATCTTTCCAAAGTGTTGATGCATCCTCCTTCCAATACAGCCTCTTCCAACACCACGGGTAGGGGAAGGGTATTCATCTGCAAAAGTGAAGTTTTGGTTTGATGTCAAGTCAGCTTATATTATTGCAACTTTAGCTGTTGTGCTAGCTAACATGCTACTAAACAGTGACACTAGAATATTTACATGCACATTGATATTAATAGACAGCAACACACTGTATTCACCTAAATAGTTTTTTGGCAAACCATTAGTTAGCTAGCTAGCTATCACATGAATTGTAAAAAATATGATAGCTAAAGTTAGCTAGCAAAGCGGTAACCAGTCAATGATGTTGACAGATTGAAACTGGTATCAACAAAATGTATTTCACTCAAACAAGGCTCATAAAACATGACATTGGTAACTAAGCTTCAATTAGCTAACATTGTTATTTTAGGAAGCTTAATAAATAAATTAGACACTCACCGGGCAACTTTGGTAGCTATATAGATTGGTTTCCATTTTTCAACAAAAAAATGTAATCCCATGATTGGTTGTCAATGGTTACTGGTCTTGGAACTCATGTGTTTACCAGAAACGGCTTCTGGTAAACTGTTTGCCACTAGTGGCAATACATGTTATTATTGCCAAAGATTTGCCACAGATTCCCCACTAGTGGCAAACATTTGCAAACTTCTGGCAACATTTTGTGGCAAATTTGCGGGAAGTTTGCAGCAACAAATACATTTTTGTAAGGGTGGTGAGTTGATCAACTGTTGCATGATTTAAAAAAAAAATACCATCAATAACAGATGCATGTTTATTGTAACACATCATATTTCAAAAAGCGTGATGGTCAGGCCAGGTCATTACCTGAAATATACATTTCATTTTGACCTTCTGCCAAGGACATTATTCTTTTGAAATTCTTTGTCGGTCCAATGGCCTTGCTTATTTATGCCAAATTGGATCGAAGATAAATTACTCTAAATGTGTTTACTGTCACCAATGGTTCAATATTTCATTGGGTCATAGGCCATATCATTTTACATACATTTAAGCCAATCATTATAAAAATTACTTGAGTTGTTGCTGAGATAAAACATCTCAGAAAATGCAATTCGGGCTGCTGAAATATTGGCAAAAGGTCAAGGTGATAGTGATTGAACATGTGCAGTAGGTCCCATATGTACCGTTACATATGTAGGAGCTAAAATAATCAGCATTTTGTAACCTTATAACAACAAGCATTTGTGCTCATTTTGATAGAAATTGGTTTAGTGGGTACTGATGCCAAAACTATAGTTTGTTAACAAGTAATGTGTGGAGTGGTTTAAAAATGACTGAGTTTTAATGACTCCAAGGGCTGAGGGAACATAGGTTTAGGGAACATAGAGCTGAGGGAACATAGTGTGGACCACAAAATACGGGCATTTGCTTATGTTAGATTTTCTGGGGTTTACTGCACTCTGAGTACTCAGAGTAATTTGAAAAATGAATCCAAACTTTCCTTAGTACTTCTACATCTCAAAAGAACATACAAATATACCTTCGCTGAAGAGCATTAGTGTGAACACGTTTTAGATTCATTGATATCCAATTTTCCAACATTTGACATTGGAACAAATTCTAGGGAGGCTTTTTGAAACTAATTCAGTTCAGCTTGTAACTTGTAACGTTGTGGCATTATCCTTCATGTTTATCAAAATGATTGACTTGGCCAGGAGAGCTTTGGGACTAAAGTACATTAAGAATATTGGGTCAAACCTTATTAAATGCCCACAAGTCCAGTAGTGTCTTCTGTGAAAAATGTTGTGGGTCAACCTGACTTTTTGTTTCTCGCTCTTTTGCCCTTTTTAGTCATAGTTCTTCCCTCACCCCCCTGACCACACAGAGTAACATACAGTTGAAGTCGGAAGTTTACATACACCTTAGCCAAATACATTTCAACTCAGCTATTCACAATTCCTGACATTTAATCCTTGTAAAATTCCCTGTCTTAGATCATTTAGGATCACCAATTTATTTTAAGAATGTGCAATGTCAGAATAATATTAGAGAGAATGATTTATTTAAACTTTTCTTTCTTTCATCACATTCCCAGTGGGTCAGAAGTTTATATACGCTCAATTAATATTTGCAGCATTGCCTTTAATTTGTTTTTTGAGGTCAGGGCATTGTGATGGCAACTCCAATACCTTTACTTTGTTGTATTTAAGCCTTTTTGCCACAACTTTTAAAGTTTGCTTGAGGTCATTGCCCATTTGGAAGACCCATTTGCGACCAAGCTTTAACTTCCTGACTGATGTCTTGATATATTGCTTCAATATATCCACATAATTGTCCTCTCTCATGAAGCCATCTATTTTTTGAAGTGCACCAGTCCCTCCTGCAGCAAAGCACCCCCACAACATGATGCTGCCACCACTGTGTTTCATGGTTGAGATGGTGTTCTTCAGCTTGCAAGCTTCCCCCTTTTTCCTCCAAATATAGCGATGGTCGTTATGGCCAAACAGTTCTATTTTTGTTTCATCAGACCAGAGGACATTTCTCCAAAAATGATTATCTTTGGCCCCATGTGCAGTTGCAAACCGTTGTCTGTTTTTTTATGGTGGTTTTGAAGCAGTGGCTCCTTCCTTGCTGAGTGGCCTTTCAGATTATGTCGATTATAGGACTTGTTTTACTGTGGATATAGATACTTTTGTACTTGTTTCCTCCAGCATCTTCACAAGGCCCTTTGTTGTTGTTCTGGGATTGATTTGCAATATTCGCACCAAAGTATGTTTATCTCTAGGAGACAGAGCACACCTCCTTCCTGAGCGGTATGATGGCTGTGTGGTCCCATGGTGTTTATACATGCATAATATTGATTGTACAGATGGACGTGGTACCTTTCAGGCATTTGGAAATTGCTCCCAATGATGAACCAGACTTAAGGAGGTCTACAATTTTTTTTCTGAGGTCTTGGCTGATTTCTTTGGATTTTTCCATGATGTCAAGCAAAGAGGCAATGAGTTTGACGGTAGGCCTTGAAATACGTCCACGGGTACTCCTCCATTTGACTTAAATGATGTCAATTAGTCTAACAGAAGATTCTAAAGCCATGACATTTTCTGGAATTTTCCAAGCTGTTTAAAGGCACAGTCAACTTTGTGTATGTAAACCTCTGACCCACTGGAATTGTGATACAGTGAATTATAAGTGAAATAATCTGCCTGTAAACAATTGTTGGAAATATTACTTGTGTCATGCACAAAGTAGATGTCCTAACCAACTTGCCAAAACTATAGTTTGTTAACAAGTAATGTGTGGAGTGGTTTAAAATGAGTTTTAATGACTCCAAGCTAAGTGTATGTAAACTTCCGACTTCCACTCGGTAGTACAATATGGACCTCAGAGATACATTCATTTTGGGAATGGAAGTTGTTCAAACACTTTGAAAGTCACTAAACAACGGCATCAAATATTTATATACATATTGATAGGGTATTTTGATGTTTTTTAATAAGGATTCCTTTAAATATTGGGTTTGTTTTTAGAACACGTAAGCAACCTTTACGCTTGCCGGTAGCCTACAGAAGTTTTTGTGTCCAACTTTTTTGTTGTTGTTGCATTATTCATGTCACGGCCCATTTGGTTGCCCATTTGGTTGACCGGTCAGTCCTCAACTCTGAGGGTCTACTTATTGTTTACTGACTAACCTGTCCAACAGTTAAACACGTGCTTTGAATTGATGTGGAAAGATGCTGATGAATGATATGAATGAATTACATATGACTTATTTTACTACGACACATTTTCAAGTAAAGTCATCTATGTTACAGTAAATTACTAGCCCCTGGCTGATTGTATTTTCCAAATTATACAGATTATTATTATTATTATCATGATCATCATCAAATTCATATCTTTCCATGATTTCTAGTACATTTTTCACATGCTTCAAACGTGTATCTTCACAATTGATACATGCATTAAATGTACAACATATGAAGATATAAATATCAGCAATATTTTAATACTTTATTTTTTATATTTAAAACAGTCAACTGTATGCCAACCGTTTACCGTGAGGCCTTTTTGACAGCGACAGCCTCTTGATATGAAGTGGAATGCTAGAATGCTCAGTTAATTTTGTGCTGCAGTCAGTGGTATAAAATACTTAAGTAAAAATACTTTAAAGTACTACTTAAGTAGTTTTTGGGGGTATTTGTACTTTACTTTACTATTTATACTTTTACTGCACTACATTCCTGAAGAAAATAATGTACTTTTTACTCCATACATTTTCCCTGACACCTAAAAGTACTCATTACATTTCAAATGCTTAGCAGGACAGGACAATGTCAAATTCACACACATCAAGAGAACATCCCTGGTCATCCCTGTTGCTTCTGATCTGGCAGACTCACTAAGCATAAATGCTTCATTTGTAAATTGTGTGCCCCTGGCTATCCGTAAAAAATAAAGAAAATTGTTCCGTCTGGTTTGCTTACTAAACTCAGCAAAAAAATAAACGTCCTCTCATTGTCAACTGCGTTTACTTTCACCAAAATTAACATGTGTAAATATTTGTATGGACATAACAAGACTCAACAACTGAGATAAACTGAACAAGTTCCACAGACATGTGACTAACAGAAATTGAATAATGTGTCCCTGAACAAATGGAGAGGGGGTAAAATCAAAAGTAACAGTCAGTATCTGGTGTGGCCACCAGCTGCATTTAGTACGGCAGTGCATCTCCTCCTCATGGACTGCACCAGATTTGCCAGTTCTTGCTGTGAGATGTTACCCGACTCTTCCGCCAAGGCACCTGCAAGTTCCCGGACATTTCTGGGGGGAATGGCTCTAGCCCTCACCCTCCAATCCAACAGGTTCCAGATGTGCCCAATTGGATTGGCTGGTGGCATTGTCATGTTGGAGGGCCATGTCAAGATGAGCCTGCAGGAAGGGTACTACATGAAGGAGGAGGATGTCTTCCCTGTAGCGCACAGCGTTGAGATTGCCTGCAATGACAACAAGCTCAGTCCGATGATGCTGTGACACACCTCCCCAGGCCATGACGGAGTCTCCAGCTCCAAATCAATCCCGCTCCAGAGTATAGGCCTCAGTGTAACGCCCATTCCTTCGACGATAAACGCAAATCCGATCATCACCCCTGGTGAGACAAAAAAATGACTCGTCAGTGAAGAGCACTTTTTGCCAGTCCTGTCTGGTCCAGCGACGGTGGGTTTCAAATCAAATCAAATTTTATTTGTCACATACACATGGTTAGCAGATGTTAATGCGAGTGTAGCGAAATGCTTGTGCTTCTAGTTCCGACAATGCAGTGATAACCAACAAGTAATCTAACTAACAATTCCAAAAAAAAACTACTGTCTTATACACAGTGTAAGGGGATAAGGAACATGTACATAAGGATATATGAATGAGTGATGGTACAGAGCAGCATACAGTAGATGGTATCGAGTACAGTATATACATATGAGATGAGTGTGTAGACAAAGTAAACAAAGTGGCATAGTTAAAGTGGCTAGTGATACATGTGTTACATAAGGATGCAGTCGATGTTGTAGAGTACAGTATATACATATGCATATGAGATGAATAATGTAGGGTAAGTAACATTATATAAGGTAGCATTGTTTAAAGTGGCTAGTGATATATATATATATATATATATATATATATACATCATTTCCATCAATTCCCATTATTAAAATGGCTGGAGTTGGGTCAGTGTCAATGACAGTGTGTTGGCAGCAGCCACTCAATGTTAGTGGTGGCTATTTAACAGTCTGATGGCCTTGAGATAGAAGCTGTTTTTCAGTCTCTCGGTCCCAGCTTTGATGCACCTGTACTGACCTCGCCTTCTGGATGATAGCGGGGTGAACAGGCAGTGGTTCGGGTGGTTGATGTCCTTGATGATCTTTATGGCCTTCCTGTAACAACGGGTGGTGTAGGTGTCCTGGAGGGCAGGTAGTTTGCCCCCGGTGATGCGTTGTGCAGTCCTCACTACCCTCTGGAGAGCCTTACGGTTGAGGGCGGAGCAGTTGCCGTACCAGGCGGTGATACAGCCCGCCAGGATGCTCTCGATTGTGCATCTGTAGAAGTTTGTGAGTGCTTTTGGTGACAAGCCGAATTTTTTCAGCCTCCTGAGGTTGAATAGGCGCTGCTGCGCCTTCTTCACGACGCTGTCAGTGTGAGTGGACCAATTCAGTTTGTCTGTGATGTGTATGCCGAGGAACTTAAAACTAGCTACCCTCTCCACTACTGTTCCATCGATGTGGATAGGGGGTGTTCCCTCTGCTGTTTCCTGAAGTCCACAATCATCTCCTTAGTTTTGTTGACGTTGAGTGTGAGGTTATTTTCCTGACACCACACTCCAAGGGCCCTCACCTCCTCCCTGTAGGCCGTCTCGTCGTTGTTGGTAATCAAGCCTACCACTGTTGTGTCGTCCGCAAACTTGATGATTGAGTTGGAGGCGTGCGTGGCCACGCAGTCGTGGGTGAACAGGGAGTACAGGAGAGGGCTCAGAACGCACCCTTGTGGGGCCCCCGTGTTGAGGATCAGCGGGGAGGAGATGTTGTTGCCTACCCTCACCACCTGGGGGCGGCCCGTCAGGAAGTCCAGTACCCAGTTGCACAGGGCGGGGTCGAGACCCAGGGTCTCGAGCTTGATGACGAGCTTGGAGGGTACTATGGTGTTGAATGCCGAGCTGTAGTCGATGAACAGCATAGGCGACGTTGTTGCCGGTGATGTCTTGTGAGGACCTGCCTTACAACAGGCCTACAAGCCCTCAGTCCAGACTCTCTCAGCCTATTGCGGACAGTCTGTGCACTGATGGAGGGATTGTGCGTTCCTGGTGTAACTCGGGCAGTTGTTGTTTTCATCTTGTACCTGTCCCACATGTGTGATGTTCGGATGTACCGATCCTGTGCATGTGTTGTTACACGTGGTCTGCCACTGCGAGGAAGATCAGCTGTCCATCCTGTCTCCCTGTAGCTCTGTCTTAGGCGTCTTATAGTACGGACATTGGAATTTATTGCCCTGGCCACATCTGCAGTTCTCATGCCTCCTTGCAGCATGCCTAAGGCACGTTCACGCAGTTGAGCAGGGACCCTGGGTATCTTTCTTTCTGTGTTTTTCAGAGTCAGTAGAAAGGCCTCTTTAGTGTCCTAAGTTTTCATAACTCTGACCTTAATTGCCTACCGTCTCTTAGCTGCTAGTGTCTTAACAACCGTTCCACAGGTGCATGTTCATTAATTGTTTATGGTTCACTGAACAAGCATGGGAAACAGTTTTAAACCCTTTAGAATGAAGATCTGTGAAGGTATTTGGATTTTCACAAATGATCTTTGAAAGACAGGGTCCTGAAAAAGGGATGTTAATTTTTTTGCTGAGTTTATAAGGAATATGAAATTATTTATACTTTTACTTATATTTACATTTACATTTAAGTCATTTAGCAGACGCTCTTATCCAGAGCGACTTACAAATTGGATATGTATAAAGTGCTTATTCAACAATATATTTGTAGGTGTTTACAACGTGTTTACAGATGTATACTAATGTCAGGTAGTGGGAGACAGCCACTAGGTGGTGCACAAATATTATAATGCTAACAAATGTCATCTCGCACTTCCACTCTAATGAAAAGCAAATACAGAAACGCCTGTGGGGTTTAGAGATATATTTCTCACAGCAGAACAGACCACCATCAAATACATATGTCAAATCCTTTTAAAGTTGAGGTGCACAGCATTTAGCTTAGCTGATGTGCAGGGTTGGTGCAGTTGGCACTTTTGCAACAATTTGACATGAAGATATGCACCAGAGAGAAATTAATCACGGACACGTTGAAGTAAAAATATTGTTTTGAAATGGAATGTATTGTAAAGACATTAAATGTTACACTGTAATTCATTTTTCCCCATCTTTGCCCTTTTTTCCTTTTGCATGATTAAAAAGTCATTGTTCAGTAGATTATGATTTAACTGGGTTTTAGATGTGGTTTTAAAGATAAGTTTTGTAGGGACTCAGACATCAATTAAGCATGCATGCTTTCTTGGAGACGTTGGTATAATCGTTGCCTAAATTTCACACTAAGTATCTGCTTGCATAATTTCTGAGATGAATCAAATTGGCACACGCCGTATACACGCATATTTCACATTCTAAATCACACCCGCCCTGAAACCGTGTGTGAAGGAACAATCGTTAAAACTCTGCCTGGAAAACTCCCTTCATCCAACTTTCAAGGACATGTTGGCACTTAAGGACATGTTGGAAGGTGAACCTTTACACCAGTCTAAAGTCTTGAGTGCTCTGGGGCAGGTTTTCATCAAGGATATCTTTGTACTTTGTTCCATTCATCTTTCCCTCAATCCTGGCTAGTCTCCCAGTCCCTGTCGCTGAAAAACATCCCCACAGCATGATGCTGCCACCTCCATGCTTCACCGTAGGGGTGATGCCAGGTTTCCTCCAAAGTTGACCCATGGCATTCAGGCCAAAGAGTTCAATCTTGGTTTCATCGGAGCAGAGAATTTAGTTTTTCATGGTCGTTTAGGTGCCTTTTGGCAAACTCCAAGGGGGCTGTCATGTACCTTTTACTGAGGAGTTGTTTTCGTCCTGCTACTCAACCATAAATGCCTGATTGGTGGAGTGCTGCAGAGATGGTTTTCCTTCTGGAAGGTTCTCCCATCTCCACACTCTGAAGCTCTATCAGAGTGTCCATCGGGTTCTTGGTCACCTCCCTGACCAAGGCCCTTCTCCCCTGATTGCTCAGTTTGGCCAGGCAGCCAGCTCTAAGGAGAGTCTTGGTGGTTCCAAACTTCTTTCATTTAAGAATGATGGAGGCCACTGTGTTTTTGAGGACCTTCGATGCTTCAGAAATGTTTTGGTACTTTTCCCCAGATCTGTCCCTCGACACAATCCTGTCTAAGAGCTCTACAGACAATTCTTTCAACCTCGAGGCTTGGTTTTTGTTCTGACATGCACTGTCAACTGTGGGTCTTTATGTAGGCAGGTGTGTGCCTTTCCAAATCATGTCCAATCAATTCATTTTACCACAGGTGGACCACAGGTGGACTGAATACTTATTTAAACAAGGTATTTCTGTTTTAGCTTTGTCATTATGGTGTTTTTCTCAGGTATTGCCACACATACAAATGTAAGCAAGTATTAAAATTATTGTTTTAGACAAATATTATATTTGTAATCAATTTGCATTCAATTTACAGTCTACAAATTATTTGTAATAATGGATGTGTCTGTAAATTCACTCTGGAGTGACAGAGTGTGCTCTGGGCATTCGTAAAATCCAAGCGTTGTCAGATTGTCCTTTTGTATATTCTTAAATTCAGAGTGTTTCACACTTGGAGTGTACACACTGGTCACTCTGGATAAGGAGTAGGGTTGATCCAAGCATTCTGACATGGCAGTCAAGCACCCAAGCTAACTATAGTTGGCCAGCTTGCTAGCTACTTCCAGACACAAATGAGAGAACACCTCACTCTAACCATTTTACTTGCCCTTGCAGAGCTGGTTAGGCTCTTTGTGTTATCTAAAGCGTTGGTGACTGTAACTGTGCTGCTGGCAACAAGTTATTACATTTTTTTTTTACCAACGTTCACTGACACCGGTCATATTCAGCGGGTGTTGCACATTGGTAAATTCATCAGTTATTTTGCTCTCTGACATAGACCAGAGTGCTCTGAAATCGGAGTAGATAGCCAGAGTGAATTTATGTTCCGGCCCCACGACCATCTGCTCAAGAAAAGGCTTGCATGGAGGTAAGGACATTCTCACACTAAGCTCAGTTTTTATAAATTCCAAATATTGTAGGAAAACTGGCGCACACATGTTTTGGGGTATATTCTGTACATACGCAATTTATGTACATCTGTCCCCAGAACTCCGGATTGCAATATTGGGGGTTCAATTCCACACTCTCGGACAGTTCACTCTCCCTCCTGTTTCATTATGCAGTCCTGCAGGCTACCAATGGCTAGAGTAGTATACGTGCTTATCAACGTCAGGCTCGCTACACCATAAAGGGCTCCTGAGTGGCGCAGCAATCTAAAGCACTTCATCTCAGTGCTAGAGGAATCACTACAGACCCTGGTTCGATTCCAGGCTGTATCACAAACTGCTGTTACTGGGAGTCCCATAGGGCGGTGCACAATTAGCCCAGCGTCGTCAGGGATTGACAGGGGTAGGCCATCATTGTAAATAAAAATTGGTTCTTAACTGACTTGCCTAGTTAAATAAAGGTTCAATTGAAATAAGAAAGGCATGCTCAGGCAAGATAGTGCTGTATTATGAGAGCGAGTAGAAAGAAGATAATATGTGACTAGTTCTGTGCAGTAGGGTAGAGAGAGTGCAGAGAAAGGTCATTACAAGAGAAGTTTGAAGGAAAGGGACAGTGAAAAGAGAAGAAATGCCAATTGCTTAGGGGCAAAATTGTTACTTGTCTAGAAAGGGTCGGACTAGTAACAAATGATTTACTATATATTTACTTTCATTTGACAGGGGTTATCCTCTCAGCAACAATTGGCGAAAAAAAATCAGGGAGTCCAAGTGTGAGAGTTAAGAGAAGAAGTGAGAGCTGAAAAACAGAAAAGGATGGAGGTGTGAGTTGCATACCTGCATACCCAGTTCAAATCAGATTTTACTTGTCACATGCGCCGAATACAATAGCTGTAGACAGTGAAATACTTACTTACAAGCCCTTAACCAACAATGCAGTTTTGAGAAAAATAAGTGTTAAGTGAAGAATTAAAAATAACAAATAATTAAAGAGCAGCATTAAAATAACAGTAGCGAGGCTACCTACAGGGGGTACCGGTACAGAGTCAATGTGCGGGGGCACAGGTTAGACAAGGTAATTTAGGTAATATGTACATGTAGGTATAGTTAAAGTGACTGCATAGATATTAAACAGAGGAGCAGCAGTGTAAAAGAGGGGGGAAGGGGGCAATGCAAATAGTCTTGGTAGCCACTTGATTTGCTGTTCAGGAGTCTTGTGGCTTGGGGTAGAAGCTGTTAAGAAGCCTCTTGGACCTAGATTTGGTGCTCCGGTAATGCTTGCCATGCGGTAGCAGAGAGAACTGTACATCACTAGGGTGGCAAGAGTCTTTGACAATTTTTATGGCCTTCCTCTCACACCACCTGGTGTTGAGGTCCTGGAAGGCAGGAAGCTTGGCCCTAATGATGTCCTGGGCCGTACGCGCTATACCCTCTGTAGTTGCCATTCCGGGCAGTGATGCAACCGGTCAGGATGCTCTCGATTGTGCAGATGTATAACTTTTTGAGGGTCTAGGGACCCATGCCAAATCTTTTCAGTATCTTGAGAGGGAATAGGCTTTGTCGTGCTCTTTTCACGACTGTCTTGGTGTGTTTGGACCATGATAGTTTGTTGGTGATGTGGACACCAAGGAACTTGAAGCTCTCAACATGCTCTACTACAGCCACTGTCGAAGAGAACGGGGGCATGCTCGGTCCTCCTTTTCCTGTAGTCTACAATCATCTCCTTTGTCTTGATCACGATTCCATTACCAGTCAACCAGGTACTGGAATCCCCTGCCTAGTGGTCAAACCTTCAGGTGGAGCCTCACCGTGTACGCCGGTTGGCAGTTAATGAGATGGGGAAATGGGGTGAGCCTCGAAACAGGATATAAAGGGTTTCATTTTATTATAGACACATGAAAAGTTGGATGTAAATGGAGCGTACGGGGAAACAGATGACGAACAGCAGAGGGGCTAATAATCTTGGAGATGGGGAAAGATCCAATAAAAGTTGGGAAAGTTTGCGGGACAGCTCTCGAGTGGACTGCCGTACTCTCTGCCCGCGACGATACCGGGGACCCGCGGCAGCAGTGGACAAACATCTGGGCCAAGGGTAAACTGACCCCTTCCTCTTTCTCCGGGAAGAGCGGGGGCTGATAACCCAGGGAACACTGGAAAGGTGAGAGCCCTGTGGCAGAGCAAGGGAGGGTGTTGTGTGAAAATTCAACCCACACGAGTTACTGCCTCTAACTGGTGGTGTTGGTTGAGACAAGGCAGCGAAGAGTCTTGATTGTCTCGCTCCTACTGGCCGTTGGACTGAGCGTGGAACCCGGTGGACAGGCTCGACATCACCTCAATGAGTGTGCAAGAAACGCCTTCCTGAAACGGGACGATAACTGAGGACCCCGGTCGGAGACCATGTCCACCAGGAGTCCATGGTTCCGGAAGATGTGCTGCACCATCTTTAGCAGAGGGTAGCTTGGGGAGAGGAATGAAGTGGGAGGATTTGGAAAACCGGTCCACTACTGTCAGGATAGCGGTGTCAGACGGGGGAGACTTGTGACGAAGTCCAGGGATATGTGAGACCAGGGACTGTGAGGGACAGGCAGTGGTTGAAGGAGACCAGTCGGAGCTTGCCGAGGAGTCTTATTCTGTGCACAGATCGTGCAGGCGGCGACAAATGCGGAGACATCCGGGACCGTAGTAGGCCACCAAAAGCGTTGTCACACAAAGGCCAGGGTCTGGTGGGAGCCCGGGTGGCAGGTAAGCCCGGGTGGCAGGTAAGCCTGGAGAACTGAGGGGCGGAAAGCGTCAGGAACAAACAACCAGTTATCTGGGCTCCCCTGGGGTTTGGCTGGGAATGCTGCGCCTCACAGACCTCTTTCCCTATTCCCCAGCTGAGTGCTGTCACCAGGCACGAGGTGGGAAGGATAGTCTCGGAGTCAGAGGGTGTAGCCACAGGGCTATAGCAGCATGCTAGCGCATCCGGCGTGATATTCTTGGATCCCAGTCGGTTGGAGAGGGGGAAGTTAAACCGGGTGAAAAGCAGGGCCCACCTAGCTTACCTGGAATTGAAACGCATGATGGTGCTGAGATATTCCAGATTCTTGTGATCCGTCCACACAATGAGCAGATGTTCCACCCCCTCCAACCAGCGTCTCCACTCCTCCAATGCTATCTTCACCGTGAGAAGCTCATGATTCCCAACATCGTAATTCCTCTCCGTGGTGTTGAGGCGATGGTCAGGATGAGCCAATATGGGAGCTGTGGTGAAGCGGTGCTTGAGGTCCCGGAAAACCCGGTCCACAGCTGGGGACCACATGAACTGAACATTTGGAGAGGTGAGTGCAGACAGAGGGGAAGCTGTAACCCCGCATAAATTGAGACAAACGTTGCCAAATCCCAGGAAACATTGCAGCTGCACTCTGGACGTAGGCTGGGGTCAATCCATCACCGCTCTCACCTTCCCGGGATCCACCTGTACATTCCCCGCAGTGATAATGCAACCAAGGAAGGGTATGGTGGAGCAATAGGATTTGCCTTTCTCCACTTTCACAAAACGCTGGTTTTCCAGGAGGCGCTGGAGGATCTGTCGGACGTGGAACATGTGTTTTTGGTCTGAGTGGGAGAAAAAGAGGATGTCATCGATGTAGACGAAAACGAACCGGTTCAACACGTCGCGGAGAACTTCATTGACCAGGGCTTGGAACACAGCTGGATCATTGGTAAGGCCAAATGGCAAGACCAGATATTCATAGTGACCACTGGTCGTGTTGAAGACAATCTTTATTTATACATTTTTGTCATTTATTTTTTAGGGGTGGATTAGTTTTAATATTGCAGATAGATTGTTGCTTCCATCAATGTAATTGCCTGCATAATTTCCATAATTTCTTTGGGTAAGTATATCTATATACAGTGGGGAGAACAAGTATTTGAAACGCTGCTGATTTTGCAGGTTTTCTTACTTACAAAGCATGTAGAGGTCTGTAATTTTTATCATAGGTACACTTCAACCGTGAGAGACGGAATCTAAAACAAAAATCCAGAAAATCACATTGTATGATTTGTAAGTAATTCATTTGCATTTTATTGCATAACATAAGTATTTGATATATCAGAAAAGCAGAACTTAATATTTGGTACAGAAACCTTTGTTTGCAATTACAGAGATCATATGTTTCCTGTTGTTCTTGACCAGGTTTGCACACACTGCAGCAGGGATGTTGGCCCACTCCTCCATACAGACCTTCTCCAGATTATTCAGGTTTCGGGGCTGTCGCTGGGCAATACGGATTTTCAGCTCCCTCCAAAGATTTTCTATTGGGTTCAGGTCTGGAGACTGGCTAGACCACTCCAGGACCTTGAGATGCTTCTTAAGGAGCCACTCCTTATTAGCCCTGGCCGTGTGTTTCGGGTCGTTGTCATGCTGGAAGACCCAGCCACGACCCATATTCAATGCTCTTACTGAGGGAAGGAGGTTGTTGGCCAAGATCTCGCGATACATGGCCCCATCCATCCTGCCCTCAATAAGGTGCAGTCGTCCCATCCCCTTTGCAGAAAATCATCCCCAAAGAATGACGTTTCCCCCTCCATGTTTCACGGTTGGGATGGTGTTCTTGGGGTTTACTCATCCTTCTTCTTCCTCCAAGCATGGTGAGTGGAGTTTAGACCAAAAACCTCTATTTTTGTCTCATCAGCCCACATGACCTTCTCCCATTCCTCCTCTGGATCATCCAGATGGTCATTGGCAAACTTCAGACAGGCCTGGACATGCGCTGGCTTGAACAGGGGGACCTTGCGTGCGCTGCAGGATTTTAATCCATGGCGGCGTCGGTTGTTACTAATGGTTTTCTTTGAAACTGTGGTCCCAGCTCTCTTCAGGTCATTGACCAGGTCGTGCCGTGTAGTTCTGGGCTGATCCCTCACCTTCCTCATGATCATTGATGCCCCACGAGGTGAGATCTTGCATTGCCAACAAAGGCTATTTTACAAAGCATTTAACAAAGTATTGAGAAACTTTTGGTATTGACTAAATACTTATTTTCCACCATAATTTACAAATAAATTCATTAAAAATCGTACAATGTGATTTTATGGATTTTTTTTATCATTTTGTCTGTCATAGTTGAAGTGTACCTATGATGAAAATTACAGGCCTCTCATCGTTTTAAGTCGGCGAATTTGGACAATTGGTGGCTGACTAAATACTTTTTTGCCCCACTGTGTCAGGATTTGGCCAGGGTTGTTCCGGTTTTGGTCACTAGATGCCCCCAATGTGCTTTTTGACCCTTTTGTTTTCCCTTGTTCCCAGTTATTATTTGCACCTGTGCCTCGTTTCCCTTGATTGTATTTAAACCCTTAGTTTTCCTCAGTTCTTTGCTCTGTGTTTGTATGTTAGCACCCAGCCACGCTGTGAACTTTTTGTTTCTCTAGTTGGATTTTCTTGAGGTACTCTGGTTTTGTTCTTGTTTATTTTTGTTTATTCTTTTGATATTTGTTTTTTTCCCCTGCTGTTCTTACCACTTTGTGGATTTTCCTTGTGTCTTGGAGGATATACATTTTTTCTCTTGGAATTACTTTTGACGTTGTGGATTTATATTTTTGCCTGAAGACCTTTTCCTTTTTTCTTTATTAAATCACCATCTCTAGTACTGCTGTGTCTGCCTCATCTTCTGGGTTCTGCCGACTATTAGTGGCTCAGAGTACTAAGTAACTGTTTCTCACACCAGAGACCTGAGTTCGTAACCGGGTCCTGACACACTGTACATATATATATATATATATATACATAACCATTCATAAATGTATGCACATATTGTGGCAGACGGCAGGGAGAGGTGAGGGAGTGGTGATTGAGGGGAGATATCGTGCAGTCCGCTGGCTCCACCCATGAGCCCCATCAAGGCGAGGCTGTGAGTCGTTAAGCAGGGAGTGCTTGGGGATAAAGGAGGAAGCAGCCTGCACAAAGGGGCAGAGTAAGGAGTGAGCAAAGAGTGTTATGATGAGTGGGAGAATAGAGAATAATATCTGTGAGATTAGACGTTGTGACCTGGACTGTCGGCTTACCCCCCTTGTGTACCGAACCGGATTGGCTGAGGACCCAAGTGTTAGGATTACCCCTGGAGAACAGACAACGAGAACGGCTTGTAGACTGTGAATTAATTGTGAATTCCCCCTTCTTCCCCAGTGTACCAAAATTCCTAATAAACTCCCCATTTGCATTCTAGTAGTGCTATTGGTGCATGTTTTGTTATTGAACTTGGTGGCATGGAAACCCCACACCCTTGAACCTGTTACATGTTGTGGAGAATGTGGTCAGCCCAAACCATGCTCAATAACTAAACATACACAGAGCACAATGGAAGCATTGGTGTAACAGCTGGAGGAGGTGAACAGCAGAGCAGGCTATGCATCGGTAGCTGCTGGAGGAACAGCGTCGGCAGGCCGCTCTCCTGCAAGCTGAACTCAGCCAGCTGACAGCTGCCCAGGCCAGCATAGCGGTAGGCGCAGCAGTCTCTCGTTCCAAACCCAGTAGGTTTATACTGAAGCTGACAGAGGCTGACGACATTGAGGCTTACCTACAAGCCTTCGAGAGGACGGCGGCTAGGGAGAAATGACCGCATGAGCAATGGGAAAAACTGCTCGCACCCTTCCTGTCAGGTTTTCTGTGCTACACCTATCAGGATCTGACGGTTGACCAGACAATACATTACAAGGATCTGAAAAAGGAAATCCTGATCCGGTACTGTTACATCTTGATTAGCAGGGCACAAGTTTCCATGATTGGGCGTATGATCTTACAGCTGACGTTCACGACCATCGAGAAAGTGGTTATTGGTAAATGTATACACCCTCTCCCGTTTGATGCTAAAAAGTTAGTCAGCCAAGCTGAACCGCAGAGTGCAAATCAGCTGGTGGAACTGGTGGAAGGACAACAGGTGGCTTCGAAGGTCCTGCACAGCGGACAACCACTGAAGGCGGAACTCTCCACTCGTCCGAAGGAGCGAAAAGGGAGGACCACACCGAGACCACAGCAAAAGGATAGGGGGACACCAACAGCCAGCTCCCCAAAATATGCCCCCCTGAACCATGACAGCAGGAAGCGCTACGAGTGTGGCGAGCCTGGAACTGTCCAAATCGCCATGTCCCGATGCCTTCGGCCTCAGTCAGTGAGGTAGCCCCTGGGCGTCCCTGCAGCTTTCTGATGGCATGGTGGGCTGAGGAGAGTGGTCCTTCCCCTGTCACTCCGGTAAGAGCCAATGGAAAGAACACCATAGCAGTTTTAGACTCCGGGCGTATGGTGACCCTGATCCAACCTGAATTCGCCCAGTCACCAAACATGACTGGCACCGTGGCCATCACGTGCATACACTGTGAGACCAAGGACTACCACACTCCTCAACCTACAGACCACAAAGGGACAACATATGGGACCAGTGGGAGTCGTCCCAAATCTGCCTGTGCCAGTCCTTATCGGAAGGAATTTTGCGATGTTCCTCCACCTGTGGACCAGTATGTCCAGAGACGTGGGGAACCAGAAGGGAGGAGGATGCTGGAGAGGTGGGAGGGAAACCAGGAGGAGGGATGCCCGGATGAGTGGATTCCAGGAAGTGGACCCCCAGGCATCAACCAATCCCCTCTCGGAGGGGGACTCTGTTGTAGCCAGACTAGAGGTGGTTGGTCTGGTAGACATGTTCCCAATGAACCATGAGGTGGCACCATGGTCCACCTCTCTAGCGGGCCGGGTTCGGCAAGGCCCAACTGGAGAATTCAAACCTGGCCAGGGCTCTTCAGCAGGTGACCGTAGTGGACAGAAAGCCCGTGGAGGGGATAAATCAAATGACCTACCCCCATTTCTCTATAATGAAGCTGCTTTATCAGGTTGTGAAGAAGAATGACGAATGTCTGGAGTTGTTGTTGGTGCCCCGTCCCTTTGTACCATCTGTCCTGCAGTTGGCGCACTCCCACCTTCTTGGGGCTCACCTACGGGTGGAGAAGACCATAGACAGGATCAAGGCACGATTTTACTAGCCAGGGGTGAAGAATACTGCCGCAGTTGCACGGAGGGAGCAGTATTTGGAAGTTTGGATGAATGAGGTGCCCAAAGTAAACGGCCTCTTACTCAGGCCCAGACGCAATGGTAGTATTGGATAGGAAACACTAACATTTCCAACACTGTTAAAATAATGTCTGTGAGTATAACAGAACTGAATATAAAAGGAATTCCTCCCCGGTTGCAGTTCCTAGGGCTTCCACTAGATGTCTTTGGAAAGAGTTTCAGGCTTGTTTTTTGATAAATGGGCTAGATTTGGTAGTTTTTCAAAGTGTCTGCCATTTTGGCTGTAGTGTAGTGTAGCGCGTTCCCAGCGAGTGAAGGTACTTTTTTATTTATCTCCGGTAATGGTCTCCATTATTCTCCGTCTTTAAATTGTATTGTTTATTTACATAAGAGGGTACCTGATGATTGATTAGGAATGTTGTTTGATATGTTTGGAAGAAGTTTATTGGTAACTTATGAGATTCATTTGCATGCATTTTGAATGAGGGAAACCAGTGGATTACTGAGTCTAGCGCACCAATGAAACACAGAGACCGAGCCGGCGGAGGTGCCAATGGGGGAGCAGTTGAGCCAAGCCCAGAAGCAGGAGCTGATGGAGTTGGTTGGCTGAAACCAGGATGTGTTCTCCAGTGAACCAGGACACACTGATCTGGCACAGCACCATCACCGAACCTGGGAAAAAAAGGTGAAGTTGAGACCCTACTGTCATGCTATCATGCCCGAGGTAAAAACGATGTTGTAAGCTGATATAATCAAAGACTCTAATAGTGAGTGGCGCAGCCCCATGGTGTTGATGCCGAAACCAGATGGCACCATTCGATTCGGTAATGATTTTAGAGAGGTAAATGAAATCTCAAAGTTTGTCACCTACCCCATGCCCCGAATTGATGAAATGTAGTTTACCAAAAAAAAGTTCTGACGGGGATATGGACATACTCGGAATACATATCCAGAAAGAAATTCTCACTCCAATATATTTTAATAGAAAGTTAGCAAAAATTGATAAGATCTTGCACCATGGAAAGGAAAAGACCTCGCTATTGGTGGAAAAATCACCCTGATTAACTCTTTATATCACAGTTTAAAAGTTACATGTTTTATAGATCCAATACATAATATCAAAATGTGGTTTTAATCCAGAGAGGTTAGAACATGTATCTTGAACCTCTATGAGGCTGTGGATGGATTATAATTGTGGTTTTAAAAGAGAACATGAATCATTGTACAATGGCATTGTGGTTTTAAAAGAGAACATGAATCAGCGTACAATGGCATCATTGTTTAATCCATGGATTTCTAATCCCTTAATATTATCGTTGGATCTAATTTTAACAGCTAACATTTTGATGGCAATAATAAATAGATATGCTGATAGTAGACAACCTTGTTTTACTCCTGTTGACATTCTGAGATGTAACCATTATTTACTATTTTACACCTGGAGTTACTGTACATAACTTTAACCCATTTTATAAGAGATTCTCAAAATTAATATTTTCCAGGCATTTTTATATGAACTCCAGGCGTACTTTATCAAAAGCCTTTTCAAAGTCAGCTATGAAAACCAGGCTTGGTTTCCTCGATATGTCATACTATTCTATTATTTCCAGTACTTGACTTATTATCTACAACGTATCGTCCATATAAAAAACTGATTAAGCTGATTAGGATGAATAATATGACAAAACCTTTTAAATTCTATGCGCCAAGCATTTAGCTAGAATTCTTTGCATCACAACACTGAAGTGTAAGAGGCCTCCAATTTAAATGGACTGTCTTTACAAAAACCACTTGGATCCTGTTTCAGTAATAATGAAATAAGACCTTCTTGTTACGTGTCCGATAATCTACCGTTTATATATGAGTGGGAAATAAAACATGCTAATAATGGTCCTCTGAGTATGTAAAAAAAAGTTTGGTATACTTCCACTGGTATGCCATCCAGCCCTGGAGTTTTCCCAGACTTAAAGGCTTTAATTGCATCAAGGAGTTCCTCCTCTGTAATGTGGCCTTCACATGAGTATTCCTGTACAGATGTTCAGTTTACATGATTAATAGGGAAATAAATCATACAATTAGGTTAGTGGAGATGGAGGAGACTGAAACGAAAACAAAGTACTTTACTTCCTCTATAATATTGTTCCTCTTTCAAAATATCGTTTGGTGAGTCACTCATGACTCCATTTGTTACAAGTTTCAATAAAACATTTTTGGTAGCATTTCTATGTGGAAGATTGAAAAATAATTTGGTTTCATTTCATTTCTCTATGGTACAGTTTTTATTGCTATCTATCTGTACTGTTAGGCCTTCAATTTCCTTTATTAATATGCTCTTCTGACCTAAATTGCTTTTGTTTTATTGAGTACTGAATTGCAAAGCCTCTAAAGGCACATATAAAAGTGTCCCATACAAAAAGGGGATCTGCTGTACCTATGTAACATCAGGAAAAAGTCAATTTTATATTATTCTGTTCTAGCTATAAACAAGTTGTCATCCAGTAGGCTTTGCTAAAAATGTTCAATATCCTCACCCACATGGAATTTCTGTAAGAGTAATATATACAGTGGGGCAAAAAAGTATTTAGTCAGCCACCAATTGTGCAAGTTCTCCCACAAAAAGCTGAGAGAGGCCTGTAATTTTCATCATAGGTAAACTTCAACTATGACAGACAAAATTAGAAAAAAATCCAGAAAATCACATTGTAGGATTTTTAATGAATTTATTTGCAAGTTATGGTGGAACATAAGTATTTGGTCAATAACAAAACTTTTATCTCAATACTTTGTTATATACCCTTTGTTGGCAATGACAGAGATCAAACGTTTTATGTACGTCTTCACAAGGTTTTCACACACTGTTGCTGGTATTTTGGCCCATTCCTCCATGCAGATCGCCTCTAGAGTAGTGATGTTTTGGGGCTGTTGCTGGGCAATTTTTCAATTAAATATACCTTCCGGCAACCCGCCTCACCAAATGTGATACGGATCCGCTATTTTGTAGACCTTATAGCCAGAACCTCCATCAGAAGCTAATTAGCTACTAGCTATTTAGTCATTGTTAGCCACTGCTAGTGGCCTTTGCCTTTTGCACAGACACCGGCCGCTTTTAGCCTGGATAATACTTGCCGGCCTGCCTGTATTGGGCTGTTTTCTCCACTACAACACCGGATTCCTGCCGTAAACCCTGGACCATTACACCTGATCATCACAGCTAAATAGCTGCCACCAAGTGGCCCAGCCCCGATGCTAGCTTTGAGCCAGGCCCACCTCCTGGCCTGCTCAGTGATCACTCTGCTACACAGATAATGCCTCCCGGACTCTTCACTAACATGACTAGAATCCACTACTCCACCGGTTTTTTGCCGCAAGCTCTGGACCTTTGCACGCCCAATTTTTCAGTTTTTGATTTGTTAAAGTTTGAAATATCCAATAAACGTCGTTCCACTTCATGATTGTGTCCCACTTGTTGTTGATTCTTCACAAAAAATACAGTTTTATATCTTTATGTTTGAAGCCTGGAATGTGGCAAAAGGTCGCAAAGTTCAAGGGGGCCGAATACTTTCGCAAGGCACTGTAATTCACGGTACTCCATTTTGTTTATCTGTTCAGCACCAGCCAATAACTCAGGCCCTGTGTGTAGTTAACTGACCCTCTCTGCCCATTCATCGCCATTTTACCTGTAGTTGTCTTAGCTAGCTCTCCCAATCAACACCTGTGATTGCTTTATGTCTCTTTTATTTTATTTTTTTATTTCACCTTTATTTAACCAGGTAGGCTAGTTTAGAACAAGTTCTCATTTGCAACTGCGACCTGGCCAAGATAAAGAATAGCAGTGTGAACAGACAACACAGAGTTACACATGGAGTAAACAATTAACAAGTCAATAACACAGTAGAAAGAAAAGAAGGGGAGTCTATATACATTGTGTGCAAAAGGTATGAGGAGGTAGGAGAATAATTACAATTTTGCAGATTAACACTAGAGTGATAAATGATCAGATGGTCAATGTACAGGTATAGATATTGGTGTGCAAAAGAGCAGAAAAGTAAATAAATAAAAACAGTATGGGGATGAGGTAGGTAAAAATGGGTGGGCTATTTACCGATAGATTATGTACAGCTGCAGCGATCGGTTAGCTGCTCAGATAGCAGATGTTTGAAGTTGGTGAGGGAGATAAAAGTCTCCAACTTCAGCGATTTTTGCAATTCGTTCCAGTCACAGGCAGCAGAGAACTGGAACGAAAGGTGGCCAAATGAGGTGTTGGCTTTAGGGATGATCAGTGAGATACACCTGCTGGAGCACGTGCTACGGATGGATGTTGCCATCGTGACCAGTGAACTGAAATAAGGCAGAGCTTTACCTAGCATGGACTTGTAGATGACCTGGAGCCTGTGGGTCTGGCAACGAAAATATGTAGCGAGGGCCAGCCGACTAGAGCATACAGGTCGCAGTGGTGGGTGGTATAAGGTGCTTTAGTGACAAAACGGATGGCACTGTGATAAACTGCATCCAGTTTGCTGAGTAGAGTGTTGGAAGCAATTTTGTGTTGGAAGTGTTGGAAGCAATTTTGTAGTTTTACTAGGGTAGGTTTGGCGGCGTGAGTGAAGGAGGCTTTGTTGCGGAATAGAAAGCCGACTCTAGATTTGATTTTCGATTGGAGATGTTTGATATGAGTCTGGAAGGAGAGTTTACAGTCTAGCCAGACACCTAGGTACCTATAGATGTCCACATATTCAAGGTCGGAACCATCCAGGGTGGTGATGCTGGTCAGGCGTGCGGGTGCGGGCAGCAAACGGAGGTAGCTTCAGCCGGGAGGGAGCTTCAGTACTGGGTAACTCGGTAGGTTCTAGCTAGCTGTGAAGATCAGGAGTAATGGTCCAGGGATTACGGCAGGAATCCGACGTTGTAATATAGAGACAGTCCGATACTGGTAGGCTGGCGAGTATTATCCAGGCCAATTTTTTTTTAAGAGATGGTATCTGTGCAGAAGGTAAAGGCCGCTACCAGTGGCTAACAATGACTAAATAGCTTGTAGCGAATTAGCTGGTTTGCTTCTGATGGCTAGGTGGTTCTTACTATAAGGTCTAAAAATGAAAAATACTAGCGGTTCCGTATCACATTGGGTGAGGCAGGTTACCTGAAGGTGAGATTGAAAATAAAATTGAAATATATAAAAAATACAAAAGTACACGAGAGGACGAACAAAACACGTCTGCACTGCTACGCCATCTTGGATCACTTTTCCTAAAACACTTCTGTGAGCAGGCCTTTCAATCGACCTGGCCCGGGTTTCCTGGAAGGATTTTGACCTCATCCCGTCAGTAGAAGATGCCTGGTCATTTTTAAAAGTATTTTCCTCACCATCTTAAATAAGCATGCCCCTTTCAAAAAATGTAGAACTAAGAACAGATATAGCGCTTGGTTCACTCCAGACCAGGCCCTTGACCAGCACAAAAATATAGCATCAATACAGCTAGTTTTAAGTTCCTCGGCATACACATCACAGACAAACTGAATTGGTCCACTCACACTGACAGCGTCGTGAAGAAGGCGCAACAGCGCCTCTTCAACCTCAGGAGGCTGAAGAAATTTGGCTTGTCACCAAAAGCACTCACAAACTTCTACAGATGCACAATCGAGAGCATCCTGGCGGGCTGTATCACCACCTGGTACGGCAACTGCTCCGCCCTCAACCGTAAGGCTCTCCAGAGGGTCGTGAGGACTGCACAACGCATCACCGGGGGCAAACTACCTGCCCTCCAGGACACCTTCACCACCCGATGTTACAGGAAGGCCATAAAGATCATCAAGGACATCAACCACCCGAACCACTGCCTGTTCACCCCGCTATCATCCAGAAGGTGAGGTCAGTACAGGTGCATCAAAGCTGGGTCCGAGAGACTGAAAAACAGCTTCTATCTCAAGGCCATCAGACTGTTAAACAGCCACCACTAACATTGAGTGGCTGCTGCCAACACACTGTCATTGACACTGACCCAACTCCAGCCACTTTAATAATGGGAATTGATGGGAAATGATGTAAATATATCACTAGCCACTTTAAACAATGCTACCTTATATAATGTTACTTACCCTACATTATTCATCTCATATGCATATGTATATACTGTACTCTACATCATCGACTGCATCCTTATGTAATACATGTATCACTAGCCACTTTAACTATGCCACTTTGTTTACTTTGTCTACACACTCATCTCATATGTATATACTGTACTCGATACCATCTACTGTATGCTGCTCTGTACCATCACTCATTCATAAATCCTTATGTACATATTCCTTATCCCCTTACACTGTGTATAAGACAGTAGTTTTGGAATTGTTAGTTAGATTACTTGTTGGTTATCACTGCATTGTCGGAACTAGAAGCACAAGCATTTCGCTACACTCGCATTAACATCTGCTAACCATGTGTATGTGACAGATAAAATTTGATTTGATTTGATTTACATGTTTTACTGTTGGATTAACCGGTGTATGATGATTAAACCAATGTTCTCAGTCATTACATTTCACAAACGTATCACTTGAATCAATGGTTGTGGTGTTTGGGATGTTTACAATCCAAATTAATGCATATTGACAGGTTTTGAAAGACTGGCTGCGTTACAAGTGTGACCAGTTGGAGTTTTTTTACTAGGAGTTGTGAAAATGTACCACATACTTGTGAAAATGATACCAAAGTGATAAATAAAAAATGATTTAAGAAAAGTGCATGGGTGCCACTATATAATATTTGGCTGCCAATGTAATTGTCTTTCTATCTGGGATTTTAGACATACAAATGTGACATTGTTACATTTTATCTGACGGGTCATTCAGAAATGTTTTTAACAAATCTTACAGATTGCACATATGAAAATGCAAAAAGGACCAACTCAGTTGAAATTCATGTCACGGGGATGTTTCTATGTCTTGAAGCAGTGTGTGAGAGAGTGAGAGTGTCTGTGTGAATTCTAATCAAATGAAAGTTAGAACAAGGCTTGTGCTTGTCCCCAGGTTACTACACTCTTCCCTTTTGCAGCTTTCATGCAATCTAGCTTAGACAGTTAACTTAAGTAGTAGGGCCATCACATGGTTATCCTGTATTAATCATAGTGCTGATAATAAAGAATGATTCATTTCAGATTGACTTTGAGTGTCCCTATTTATAATTACTTATAATTACTTATATTACTCTTATAAGGGCACAGGGCACATCATAAACTAGGTCAGAGTCCAGGAGGTACAGAGTGGCAGGCAGGCTCGAGGTCAGGGCAGGCAGTATGGTCAGGCTGTCACGCCCTGACATTAGATATCTCTGTTTTCTAAATATTTCGGTTAGGTCAGGGTGTGACTAGGGTGGGTACTCTAGGTTTTTGGTATGTCTAGGGTTTTTGTATGTCTATGTTGGCCTGATATGGTTCCCAATCAGAGACCGCTGTTTATCGTATTTAGGCATTCCTTTTTCCCACTTTCTGGTGTGGGATCTTGACTATGTGAAGTTAGCCTGTCAGGACTATATTGTATAGCTTCACGTTTCGTTTGTTATTTTGTTAGTTTGTTCGGTGTTCATTCTTTTAATAAAGAGAATGTATGCATACCACGCTGCGCCTTTGTCTCCTTCATACGACGAACGTGGCGCAGGCATGCAGGTTCAGAGTCAATGCAGGCAAGGGACAAAACCGGGAGAACAAGCAAAACAGAGATAAGGAGAAAGCAAGAGCATGGAAAAAACATGCTGGTTGACTTGACAAGACGAACCTGGCAACAGACAAAAAGGGAACACAGGACTAATGGGGAAAACAGGTGACACCTAGAGGTAGGTGGAGACAATCACAAAGACAGGTGAAACAGATCAGGGCGTGACAACTCCATTATTTAACTGCTTAATTAACAATACACATAGCAATTGGTACTTTGTAAAGAGACTGGATTGCGTGATAGCATTTCCCATCAACCCCTGTCTTTAACAAACTATAGGCTAAAAGATCCGCATTTACAAATTCAAAAGCTTTCTGGAAATCAATGAAACATGCAAATCTACTTCATGTAATCTACCTCTGACTATTGTAGAGACCAAGAAGATATGATGATTGTGGACTACAGGAAAAAGGATGATTGTAGACTACAGGAAAGGAGGACTGAGCACATCCCCCATTCTCATTGATGGGGCTGTAGTGAAGCAGGTTGAGAGCTTCAAGTTCCTTGGCATCCACATCACAAACAAACTAACACAACAAGACAGTCGTGAAGAGGGCACGACAAAGCATATTCCCCCTCAGGAGACTGAAAAGATTTGGCCTGGGTCTTCAGATCCTCAAAAGGTTCTGCAGCTGCACCATCGAGAGCATCCTGACGGGTTGCATCACTGCCTGGTATGGCAACTGCTAGGCCTCCGACCACAAGACACTACAAAGGGTTGTGTATATGGCCCAGTACATTACTGGTGCCAAGTTTCCTGCCATCCAGGACCTCTATACGAGGCAGTGTCAGAGGAAGGCCCTAAAAATGGTCAGACTCCAGCTACCCTAGTCATAGACTGTTCTCTCTGCTACCGCACAGAAAGCGGTAACAGTGGACCAAGACTAGGTCCAAGAGGCTTCTTAACAGCTTCTACCCCCCACGCCATAAGACTCCTGAAAATGTTAGCAAATTGCTTCCCTGACTATTTGCATTGCCCCAACCCCCTATTTTACGCTGCTGCTACTCTCTGTTATTATCTATGCATACTCACTTTAATAACTCTACCTACATGTACATATTAACTCAATTACCTCAAGTAACCGATGTCCCCACACATTGACTCCTTACCGGTAACCCTGTATATAGCCTCGGTATTGTTACCGCTGCTCTTTAATTATTTGTTACTTTTAATTCTTTTTTTAGGGATTTTTTTTAAACTACGTTGTGGTTAAGGGCTTGTAAGTATGCCACGTTGTATTCTGCGCATGTGACAAATAAAATGTGATTTAATTTGTTACTCTGGATTTACGAATACCGTTTTGATCCTTCAAAAAGGTCATTATTCTACTGTTGAGGATGGATGGATATAATTTATAGACCATACTTAATAAAAACTTGTGCCTCTATAGTTCAGTGGCACTCGGGTCATATTTTGAAGATTTGGGAATGGGATTCACTAAAGACTTATACCAAGTGGATGGCAGTATACTGTACGCAAAACAAATTTGGAACAAATCATATAGGCAGTTCATCAACGCCAAATGCTTTCAAAAAATTTTGCAGCGTCAATCACCTTCTTGACTTCTTCCACATACAGCTCTTAATTTACCTTTAGACGTGTGTGTATTGTTAGATATTACTGCACTGTTGGAGCTAGGAACACTAGCATTTCGCTACACCTGCAATAACATTTGTTAAATATGTGTATGCGACCAATCTAATTTGATTTAAACAATAACTCCATGCAACTTATTATTTGACTTGTTAAGCTAATTTTTACTTCTGAACTTAATTAGGCTTGCCATAACAAAGGGGTTGAATACTTACAGGCTTAAGCTAATCAGTTTTTCATTGACATTATGGGGTATAGTGTGTAGGCCGGTGACGAAACATCTACATTTAATCAAGTTTTAATTCAGGCTGTAACCAGAGCCGGACGGCCCTGTACGCTCACATTTACATTACATTTACATTTAAGCTCACTACGCAAGTTGTGTAGGGCCCCGCAAATTATGCAAGCGCCCCGCCTCCCCCTCGTGTCAAAGCGGGTGTCAATGTTTACAACTTCGATGAGAGGATGAAGCGCAACTATCCTTCTGGTCACGAAAAGAGAAAAAAAACACCATGAGAGTGAATTAAAGGAACAGCAAATCAGATAAACTTGTGTTCTCTCCTCTCCAACTTCGATGTCAGCAAATAACAGTGACGTTAAATTGATCTGCTAGCTTGCAGTACATCTTTCTCTAGTCTGTCTGTCTTGCTAACCTAGCTGGGCAGTGCATCTCTTGGTCTGTCTGTGTCTTGCTTGCATGCCAGCCACTTTCAGGGCTTTATTCTGTGACTTTGTGCCTGACAAAAGTGAGAGTGAAATACAACTATTTATTAGGTTTGATGAATGCCAAACGGGCACGGATTTTATAACCTGCTGCTCGGAAAAGATAACCAGTCTCACGAGAACGTGTTCATATGCGAGTGCATGAAAAATGCATCGGCAGAGAAACTGGATTATTGAAACAATATTGCAAATGTTGGAGAGACAGCAAGGTTTACACAAATCTCCTGTTGAAAACTAAACGTTAGTCTAAAAGAAATGTGAGAAATATCTAGATGCTTTTTACAAATTGCCTGGCTGGGGTGATGAGTCAGTGGATTGCGCAGTCAGATGGAACATAGTAAATAGGCATTTTAAAGTCTTAGCCGGTGGTAACTTGTGGAATAGACATGGTTGGAATGTGGATTTAACCAATCAGCATTCAGGATTAGACCAACCCGTTGTATAACTGTTGGTACAAATGTTGAGAGAAGATGACGTCATTTACATTTGTATTGCTCTACAGCACCGATTTTGTTTTTGTGTATTCATGTAGGCGACAACGTCCTGCGAATTGTCACCCTAATGTTACCACCTTGGCTAGCTAGCTAACAACCTGCTAACTTTACTAGTATATCCACACATTTGGTGGCGGGAAAAGAAAGAATGGAAAAGGGATAGCTTCTTCAGGAGATCAATGATCGTAGAGATGAATGAATGACAGATCTCTTGCATGTAGTCATCACAAACCTGATGTTTTTAAGAGACACTTTTCAATGTAATGCATCTCAATAGGAAAATAGGGCTTTTATACAATGTGGAAACATAATAGTTCGCAACTTGCGTAGTGAGCATATAGGGCCGCCTGGCTCTGAGTACAGGTGCATCAAAGCTGGGACAGAGAGATTGAAAAACTGCTTCTGTCTCAAGGCCATCAGAATGTTAAACAGCCACCACTAGCACAGTGAGGCGGCTGCCTACCAACAGACTTGATATCACAGGCCACTTTAAGATTTTTTATTTATCCATTATTTTACCAGGTAAGTTGACTGAGAACACGTTCTCATTTGCAGCAACGACCTGGGGGATAGTTACAGGGGAGAGGAGGGGGATGAATGAGCCAATTGTAAACTGGGTATTATTAGGTGACCGTGATGGTTTGAGGGCCAGATTGGGAATTTAGCCACGACACCGGGGTTAACACCCATACTCTTATGATAAGTGCCATGGGATCTTTAATGACCTCAGAGTCAGGACACCCATTTAACGTCCTATCCGAAAGACTGCACCCTACACAGGGCAGTGTCCCCTTTCACTGCCATGGGGCATTGGGACATTTTTTTTAAATGGAATACTAGTCACTTTAATAATGCCATTTTAAGAATGTTTACACATCTCACATTACTCATATCATATGTATATGCTGCATACTGTATCCTTCATTATCTTTTCTTTACTATCTATTACATCTTAGCCGCTCTGTCACTGCTCATCCATATATTTTTGTCACGCGGGACTAGGTGGGTGAAGGAATCAGGCGCAGAGAATTCCAGTTGTGAAAAGTGCTCTTTAATACAGCACACAAAAATGATAAGCCCAACAACACAGGGCGCGGACAACAAAGTGACTACCCAAAAACACAGGGTGCCAAGTTCCGAAAATATATCCACCTCTACCTAAAACGCACACACGTAACATAAAGACAATCCCGCACAAAACAAGGGTACACCTGCTTAAAATGGAGAAGCTCATTAAGCCATACAACAGAAAACAGGTGAAACTAATAAGACAAAACAAACAGACAAACGAAAAAGGGATAGGTGGCGGCTAGTAGGACGATGACGACGACCGCCGAGCACCGCCCGAACAGGCAAGGGAGCCAACTTCGGTGGAAGTCTTGACAATTTTATACTTATATATTCTTATCCTATTCTTTTACTAGATTGTGTGTATAGGTTTTGTTGTGGAATATGTTAGATATTAGGTTTTGTTGTGGAATTATAAGATATTACCATGTTAGATACTGCTGCACTGTCTGATCTAGAAGCATAAGAACTCGCAATAACATCTATTAACCATGTGTATGTGACCAATAAAATTTGATTTGATTTGTCCATCGAGTATGGACATTTTATTTGGCATCACCTTGTATTAAAAGGATCACATACACATACACCACTGTTCAAAGGTTTGGGGTCACTTAGAAATGTCCTTGTTTTTGAAAGGAAAGCACATTTTTTGTCCATTAAAATAACATCAAATTGATCAGAAATACAGTGTTCACATTGTTAATGTTGTAAATGACTATTGTAGCTGGAAACTGCTGATTTTTAATGGAATATCTACATAGGCGCACAGAGGCCCATTATCAGCAACCGTCACTCCTGTGTTCCAATAGTACATTGTGTTACCTAATCCAAGTTTATCATTTTAAAATGCTAATTGATCATTAGAAAACCCTTTTGCAATTGTGTTAGTACAGCTGAAAATGGTTGGCCTGATTAAAAAAGCAATAAAACTGTTCTTTACACTGGTTGAGTATGTGGAGCATCAGAATTTGTGGGTTCGATTACAGGCTCAAAATGGCCAGAAACAAAGAACTTTCTTCTGAAACTCGCCAGTCTATTCTTGTTCTGAGAAATTAAGGCTATTCCATGTGAGAAATTGCCAAGAAACTGAAGATCTCGTACAAAGCTGTGTACTACTCCCTTCACAGAACAGCGCAAACTGGCTCTAACCAGAAAATAAAGAGGAGTTGGAGCTCCGGTGCAAAACTGAGCAAGAAGACAAGTACATTAGTGTCTACCGTAATAAGCCGCACATGTCTATAAGCCGCAGGTGCCTACCGGTACATTGAAACAAATTAACTTTACACAGCCTTTAAACGAAACATGGCTTGTAACAAAAATAAATAGGCTTTTAAACGAAACACGGCTTGTTACAAAAATGAATAGGCCTTTAAACAAAACACGGCTTGTTACAAAAATAAATAGGCTTTTAAACGAAACACGGCTTGTAACAAAAATAAATAGGCTTTTAAACGAAACACGGCTTGTAACAAAAATAAATAGGCTTTAACGAAACACGGCTTGTAACAAAAATTTAAAAAATAGCAGTAAACAGTAGCCTACCAAGAAAGTCATTGGTCACTATCTTCCTCCTCCTGTGCACTGAAACCACTGAAGTCATCTCCTTCGGTGTCGCAGTTGAATAGCCTCAGAATTGCTTCATCCGATGTTGGATCGTTTTCATTGTCGCTTTCGTCACTTTCATCTGGAGGCAAATTCCCGGCTGAACTCATGATGCCCTCTTCAACACGCAGCAGTCCAGCCTTTCGAAACCCGTTGATGATAGTGGATTTTTTGACAATGCTCCACGCTGTCAGGACCCACTGGCAGGCTTGACCATAAGTTGCTATTCGCATGCGGCCTGTTTTAGTGAAGGATTTCTCCCCACTTGTCATCCAAGCCTCCCACTGAACACGGAGCGCCACCTTAAATGCACGATTTGCACTGATGTCGAGTGGCTGCAAATACTTTGTTGTGCCCCCAGGAATCACAGCTGGAATTGAGTTTGTCCTTGATGGCTTCTTTCACAGAATCTGTTACCGGTATGTGGGCCCTCATGCTGTCCATCACGAGCAATTGTTCTTGTGAAAGAATCCTCCCGGTCGCTTGCCGTAACACTCCGTATGCCATTCATGCATTAGGCCTTCCGTCATCCATCCTTTCTTGTTGACTTTCACAACAATTCCTCTCGGGAATTTTTCTTTTGGCATCGACATGCGTTTAAAAGTCAACATTGGTGGAAGCTTTTCTCCCGATGCCGTGCAGCTCTGAACACAGGTGAAGTGCGTGTTTTCATGCCCAGTTGTTATCAGCGTGACGGATGATTCACCTTTCCAAGTGAGAGGCAGGTCAAGCATCAGAGAAACATCATCCATATTTGTGATGTTGTGCTGGAATGCTCCGCTATCTTTGTATCAGTGAATTTGCAGAAGTATTAAACATTTTCCTCGTAGTCGGGAGGGAGCTGCTGACACAGACTCATCCGTACCCTGATGGACAGTCCTTTACGTCTCATAAATCTTAGACACCACGATGGTCCACCTCTAAAATCCTCAAACTTCATTGCGGTGGCGATTGTTTTGGCTTTCAGTCGGATCTGCTCAGTTGAAACACATCGGCCGTCTGCTCTGTGTGTTGACCCAGTCTTAAAGCTCATTTTCTAGTTCAGGCCATCTGCTTTTCTTCCTTCTGAAAGCTTTTGTTGTCAGTTACTCACGCTGCTGTTTCCAACATCTTATCATCGCATCATTAAGGCCAAGCTCCCGTGCAGCAGCTTTATTTCCTTTTCCAACAGCCAGATTGATCGCCTTCAACTTGAAAGCTGCATCATATGCATTTCTCCATGTCTTTGCCATGAGGATTGTGACAAAATGACTACCGTAATCAGAATGATGGGAAGTTTGAGCACGCTCGATTTACATCACATAATGTGACGGTGCTCAGTTTTTTGGCGGCATGAATCTTGTGAAAGCGGGAAAAATCCATAAATTAGCCGGGTCATTGTATAAGACGCGAGGTTCAAAGCGTGGGAAAAAGGTAGCGGCTTATAGTCCGGAAATTACGGTAGTTTGAGGAACAGACACCTCAAAAGTCCTCAACTGGCAGCTTCATTAAATAATACCCGCAAAACACCAGTCTCAACGTCAACAGTGAAGAGATGACCCCGGGATGCTAGAGTTTCCAGCTACAATAGTAATTTACAACATTAACAATGTCTACACTGTATTTCTGATCAATTTGATGTTATTTTAATGGACAAAACATTTGCTTTTCTTTCAAAAACAAGGACATTTCTAAGTGATCCCAAAGTTTTGAATGGAAGTGTATGTGTTCTTATTCCATTCCTTTACTTAGATTTTTGTGTTAGGTAGTTGTTGTGGAAGTGTTAGATTACTTGTTAAATTTTGACACACTCTCGGAACTTGAAGCACTTCGCTACACTCACAATACCATCTGCTAACCATGTGTATGTGACCAATAATATTTGATTTGTTGTACACAATGGCCATTAGTACTTCCAGCTTCCATTCCAATCCATCTATGAGAATGTTTTCCAGCACAGTGTCTATGTAAAACTGGGCCTACTTGTTCCTTTCTCCAGCTTTCGGCTGGATGGGCCTCACACCTTCAGTGCCCTCTGCATCCACCTAAACCAGCTCCTGGAGGCTACTCACTCTGTGATTTGTCTCCTTGCTTGGCTCCTCCTCCATCTCACTAAGTCTGCACCTTGTGCACGTAGCTGGTTGCGATGAATCATTAGACCCCTCTCTATCTTTAACACTTATCCACAACTGCAGGTGTTGGAATCGATCTCCGTTCTTGTTGTCGGTTGTATGAATGATAGTATACTAGCTTCACATTGAAATGATGTTATCCTTTGGGCAAATCAGATTTCATTGTAGCCTACATAAACCCAACATCACTTTCGAAAAGTTAGAGGAGTTACTTTCAGGTATTCCTGTGGTCCTTCTGTAGCTCAGTTGGTAGAGCATGGCGCTTGTAACGCCAGGGTAGTGGGTTTGATTCCCGGGACCACCCATGTGTAGAATGTATGCACACATGACTGTAAGTCGCTTTGGATAAAAGCGTCTGCTAAATGGCATATATTACATATATTATAGGTATTCAATGTTATTTAGGTAGTCTACGTGAATGGAAGCTGATCAATGTCTAAATGTGTTGACATGATAACTCAACTGAATCGAACACAGCTTGTTTCCAAAGCTAAGCAGGCTACATGGAGGTAGGCATTGTTTAGGCAGGAATCATTGGACTGTGACATACCATTTTACTATCAACAAGGTCAATTAAAATGTCTGATCACATATGAAATTCATCATTTCAACCACCCAATATTTATTGACTATGTTTTACATGGTTCTTCTAATGATTATGTTGAAATTAGATTGATGTAAAAATGTGTTAGTGAGGTTAAGTCAATGTACTTCTAGTAAGTTGAAGTTCTACCCTAATTTCAATGTTTACAACGCTGGTTGAAAATAGATGAATACAGTTATGGTTGATGACATCCAGCCCAATATCATTCTAAATTGGGTTAGAAGTTTTATCAAAGATTTGCTCTCTGAAATTCAAAAAGAGGATTAAATGCATCAATGGCATTTTTTCCCCGTAATGAGGCAGGTGTCTGAATTGGCAGAGGAGGAAGTAAAATTTTTTTTAGGGATGTTACAGTTATCCAAAATTTAGCCCGGGTTCCCATTACAATCCAAAATGTCGGTTTCATGATAATCAGATTTGGCCTTCCTGATTAGTCTTACACAATGATTCCCCATTTTCTTTTAAAAGCTTGCCGGTCTGGGCCTAAGCCTGTATTCCTGGCCATGACCCGGAATTCCAGTGTACCAGGCATTCGATCTACCTTTAACCCTTAATTTGTTAAAGGGAGTATGATTATCCACAATATTCTTGAAGACATCTGAAAAAAGGCTCAAAGCAAAATCAGGTTCATCAATAGCTAAAATAAAGAACATGTAAAAAAGCCTGTTCACTGAAGTTTTTAAAGTTTCTCTCTGTGATGACACGAGGTTACGTGTCATTTCTCTAATTCAAACAACTGGGCAATGGTCACTAATATCTTGGGTGAAAACACCAGTATAAACATATTTCTCTGGTGTATTCAATGGTGGCCCTCTTGAAGCATGTGGGAACAGCAGACTGGTATAGGGATTGATTGAATATGTCCGTAAACACACCGGCCAGCTGGTCTGCGCATGCTCTGAGGGCGCGGCTGGGGATGCCGTCTGGGCCTGCAGCCTTGCGAGGGTTAACACGTTTAAATGTCTTATTCACCACGGCTGCAGTGAAGGAGAGACCGCATGTTTTCATTGCAGGCCGTGTCAGTGGCACTGTATTGTCCTCAAAGTGGGCAAAAAAGTTATTTAGTCTGCCTGGGAGCAAGACATCCTGGTCCGTGACTGGGCTGGGTTTCTTCTTGTAGTCCGTGATTGACTGTAGACCCTTCCACATGCCTCTTGTGTCTGAGCCGTTGAATTGAGATTCTACTTTGTCTCTGTACTGACGCTTAGCTTGTTTAATAGCCTTGCGGAGGGAATAGCTGCATTGTTTATATTCGGTCATGTTACCAGACACCTTGCCCTGATTAAAAGCAGTGGTTCGCGCTTTCAGTTTCACGCGAATGCTGCCATCAATCCACGGTTTCTGGTTAGGGAATGTTTTTATCGTTGCTATGGGAACGACATCTTCAACGCACGTTCTAATGAACTCGCACACCGAATGAGCGTATTCGTCAATATTTTTATCTGACGGTTCCGGTTGGAGCGAGTGGTCGCATCTGCACTTCGCTCCCGCGGGTAGTATAACTTTTTCATTATATTTCATTATAGCACAACGGTTTGATTTGTCTAATCTTAGCAATTTCTTCTCAGCTATCTACATAGCCGTCTTTGTATCAAAGATAATTGCGTAATTATCGTATTTCGCCGTCCTAACGTAGTCTTCACTAGCCAGCTAGCTAACGTCCACTGATTAGCTGCACTGGAGAAACTATTACACTCAACTGAACGACTTGATTAGTGTAGTGTTAGCTAGCTACATAGCTGTCTTTGCTGTCTTCGTATCATCGTATCCAAGATAATTGTGTTGTTTAGGTTTAGAGTGTGTAGTCTTAGAGTGATTATCTTAATTTACTCTGCTAGCTAGCCAACGCTAGCCAACGTCTTCTGTATAGAACTCAACAACCCGGTCGCATTCACAGGTAGTATCACATTTTCACTTCATTTCATTACAGTACAACGGTTTGATTTGTTTGATCGTAGCTAGCTACATAGCTAGCTACATAGCCGTCTTTGTATCAAAGATAATTGTGTAGTCTAGAGCGATTTTCTAGGTTCGCTAGCCAGCTATTGTCGTTCTTTTAACGCAACGTAACGTAAACAACACTGCTAGCTAGCCAGCTAGCCCCCGAATAGCAACACTGCAGAAACTATTACACTCAACGGAACGACTTGATTAGTGTAGTGTCAACAACGCACCCACTGCCAGCTAGCCTACTTCAGCAGTACTGTATCATTTTAATCATTTTAGTCAATAAGATTCTTGCTACGTAGCTTAACTTTCTGAACATTCGAGACGTGTAGTCCACTTGTCATTCCAATCTCCTTTGCATTAGCGTAGCCTCTTCTGTAGCCTGTCAACTATGTGTCTGTTTATCCCTGTTCTCTCCTCTCTGCACAGACCATACAAACGCTCCACACCGCGTGGCCGCGGCCACCCTACTCTGGTGGTCCCAGCGCGCACGACCCACGTGGAGTTCCAGGTCTCCGGTAGCCTCTGGAACTGCCAATCTGCGGTCAACAAGGCAGAGTTCATCTCAGCCTATGCCTCCCTCCAGTCCCTCGACTTCTTGGCATTGACGGAAACATGGATCACCACAGACAACACTGCTACTCCTACTGCTCTCTCTTCGTCCGCCCACGTGTTCTCGCACACCCCGAGAGCGTCTGGTCAGCGGGGTGGTGGCACCGGGATCCTCATCTCTCCCAAGTGGTCATTCTCTCTTTCTCCCCTTACCCATCTGCCTATCGCCTCCTTTGAATTCCATGCTGTCACAGTTACTAGCCCTTTCAAGCTTAACATCCTTATCATTTATCGCCCTCCAGGTTCCCTCGGAGAGTTCATCAATGAGCTTGATGCCTTGATAAGCTCCTTTCCTGAGGACGGCTCACCTCTCACAGTTCTGGGCGACTTTAACCTCCCCACATCTACCTTTGACTCTTTCCTCTCTGCCTCCTTCTTTCCACTCCTCTCCTCTTTTGACCTCACCCTCTCACCTTCCCCCTACTCACAAGGCAGGCAATACGCTCGACCTCATCTTTACTAGATGCTGTTCTTCCACTAACCTCATTGCAACTCCCCTCCAAGTCTCCGACCACTACCTTGTATCCTTTTCCCTCTCGCTCTCATCCAACACCTCCCACACTGCCCCTACTCGGATGGTATCGCGCCGTCCCAACCTTCGCTCTCTCTCCCCCGCTACTCTCTCCTCTTCCATCCTATCATCTCTTCCCTCCGCTCAAACCTTCTCCCACCTATCTCCTGATTCTGCCTCCTCAACCCTCCTCTCCTCCCTCTCTGCATCCTTTGACTCTCTATGTCCCCTATCCTCCAGGCCGGCTCGGTCCTCCCCTCCCGCTCCGTGGCTCGATGACTCATTGCGAGCTCACAGAACAGGGCTCCGGGCAGCCGAGCGGAAATGGAGGAAAACTCGCCTCCCTGCGGACCTGGCATCCTTTCACTCCCTCCTCTCTACATTTTCCTCCTCTGTCTCTGCTGCTAAAGCCACTTTCTACCACGCTAAATTCCAAGCATCTGCCTCTAACCCTAGGAAGCTCTTTGCAGACCTTCTCCTCCCTCCTGAATCCTCCTCCCCCTCCCCCCCCTCCTCCCTCTCTGCAGATGACTTCGTCAACCATTTTGAAAAGAAGGTCGACGACATCCGATCCTCGTTTGCTAAGTCAAACGACACCGCTGGTTCTGCTCACACTGCCCTACCCTGTGCTCTGACCTCTTTCTCCCTCTCTCTCCAGATGAAATCTCGCGTCTTGTGACGGCCGGCCGCCCAACAACCTGCCCGCTTGACCCTATCCCCTCCTCTCTTCTCCAGACCATTTCCGGAGACCTTCTCCCTTACCTCACCTCGCTCATCAACTCATCCCTGACCGCTGGCTACGTCCCTTCCGTCTTCAAGAGAGCGAGAGTTGCACCCCTTCTGAAAAAACCTACACTCGATCCCTCCGATGTCAACAATTACACACCAGTATCCCTTCTTTCTTTTCTCTCCAAAACTCTTGAACGTGCCGTCCTTGGCCAGCTCTCCCGCTATCTCTCTCTGAATGACCTTCTTGATCCAAATCAGTCAGGTTTCAAGACTAGTCATTCAACTGAGACTGTTCTCCTCTGTATCACGGAGGCGCTCCGCACTGCTAAAGCTAACTCTCTCCCTCTGCTCTCATCCTTCTAGATCTATCGGCTGCCTTCGATACTGTGAACCATCAGATCCTCCTCTCCACCCTCTCCGAGTTGGGCATCTCCGGCGCGGCCCACGCTTGGATTGCGTCCTACCTGACAGGTCGCTCCTACCAGGTGGCGTGGCGAGAATCTGTCTCCTCACCACGCGCTCTCACCACTGGTGTCCCCCAGGGCTCTGTTCTTGGCCCTCTCCTATTCTCGCTATACACCAAGTCACTTGGCTCTGTCATAACCTCACATGGTCTCTCTTATCATTGCTATGCAGACGACACACAATTAATCTTCTCCTTTCCCCCTTCTGATGACCAGGTGGCGAATCGCATCTCTGCATGTCTGGCAGACATATCAGTGTGGATGACGGATCACCACCTCAAGCTGAACCTCGGCAAGACGGAGCTGCTCTTCCTCCCGGGGAAGGACTGCCCGTTCCATGATCTCGCCATCACGGTTGACAACTCCATTGTGTCCTCCTCCCAGAGCGCCAAGAACCTTGGCGTGATCCTGGACAACACCCTGTTGTTCTCAACCAACATCAAGGCGGTGGCCCGTTCCTGTAGGTTCATGCTCTACAACATCCGCAGAGTACGACCCTGCCTCACACAGGAAGCGGCACAGGTCCTAATCCAGGCACTTGTCATCTCCTGTCTGGTTTACTGCAACTCGCTGTTGGCTGGGCTCCCTGCCTGTGCCATTAAACCCCTTCAACTCATCCAGAACGCCGCAGCCCGTCTGGTGTTCAACCTTCCCAAGTTCTCTCACGTCACCCCGCTCCTCCGCTCTCTCCACTGGCTTCCAGTTGAAGCTCGCATCCGCTACAAGACCATGGTGCTTGCCTACGGAGCTGTGAGGGGAACGGCACCTCAGTACCTCCAGGCTCTGATCAGGCCCTACACCCAAACAAGGGCACTGCGTTCATCCACCTCTGGCCTGCTCGCCTCCCTACCACTGAGGAAGTACAGCTCCCGCTCAGCCCAGTCAAAACTGTTCGCTGTCCTGGCCCCCCAATGGTGGAACAAACTCCCTCACGACGCCAGGACAGCGGAGTCAATCATCACCTTCCGGAGACACCTGAAACCCCACCTCTTTAAGGAATACCTAGGATAGGATAAGTAATCCCTCTCACCCCCCCCCTTAAGTTTTAGATGCACTATTGTAAAGTGACTGCTCCACTGGATGTCATAAGGTGAATGCACCAATTTGTAAGTTGCTCTGGATAAGAGCGTCTGCTAAATGACTTAAATGTATGTAAATGTATTCATTAGAATAAGATCAATCAGAGTTGACTTTGAATGCTCTTTAGGGTTGGGCCGTGGAGGTTTAGTCCCCTGCTGTGTTAAGTTATTATGATTACACACGTCTTTTACATTGTCTGAAGCCTGAATTCCCCAATTATAATTTAGGTCACTCGGGATAATAACTTCTGATTTAGTAACAGAAGACAACAAACTAGTAAATGATTTTTTATAAAAATGGCCACTCCACCACCTCTACCCTGTCTGTCAGCTCTGAACACATTATAACTCTCAATATTAATATCAGAGTCCAGAATGTCCCCAGAGATCCATGTTTCAGTCAATACCAGAATGTCCAGATTCATCTGCATAGCTCAAATCTAGATGTAATTCAATTTAGGAAGTACGATCCTAATGTTCAGATGCAGCAACCCAAGTCCTATAAAAATTTTAAGTCACATGGAGTCTCCAACTCAAAGCAAGCAACGTTCAATAGGCGGTTTCAGGCCCATGGTTCATATTGACAGAGTTGGTATGGCTATAAGAATGCATTGAACTGCACCATTTGGTCTATCAATATTAGTAATATAGGAAAGAGTAGAGATTGTAACCAATGTCAATATGACGAACTCTGAGTAACCAATGATGGAATGTTATAAACTGACTTACATGGGCATTGGTTGTTATCTTGCACCAGCCCAAGCCCCCTATGTGATTTGAAAACAGAGGGGGCATTCAAGTTTATGGAATTCACATTTGAACTAAAAGCACTGGGTGACCAGCCCACAGTCGGCTTCTCTTTTGAGGTAACAATAGCTGATATAATAGTGGAGTTCAAACAGATGGATTTAAGATTACAACTGACAACACCCCTGGAAGTGTAGACAAATGTGACGATAACACTTAGAAAGGTTGGGAGGTATTACCTGAGCGGAGCTTGGTCTGTGAACTTTAAATCTTTGAAATTGTTGCATGTTGTTTATATTTCTTGTTCCTTGTATTGTGCATTTCAAAATTATTAAGACCCCTTGACTTTTTAGACATTTTCTTACGTTGCAGCCTTAGTCTAAAATTGATAAAATTGTTTTTTCCCCTCATTGATCTACACACAATACCCCATAACAACAAAGCAAAAACTGTTTTTTAGAAGTTTTAGCTAATTTCTTAAAAATAAACAACTTTAATATCACATTGACAGAAATATTTAGACCCTTTACTCAGTACTTTGTTGAAACACCTTTTGGCAGTGATTACATCCTCAAGTTTTCTTGAGTATGACGCTACAAGCTAGGCACACCTGTATTTGGGGAATTTCTTCTCTGCAGATCCTCTCAATCTCTGTCAGGTTGGATGGGGAACGTCGCTGCACAGGTATTTTCAGGTCTCTCCAGAGATGTTTGATCAGGTTCAAGTCCAGACTCTGGCTGGGCCACTCGAGGACAGTCAGAGACTTGTCACGAAGCCACTCCTGCGTTGTCTTGAATGTGTGCTTAGGGTTGTTGTCCTCCTTCGCCCCAGAGGTCCTGAGCACTCTGTAATTATGGCGTATTGTTTGTATTGATGAGGCATTTTTTTTTAAAGCAATTTTATAATAAGGCTGTAACATAACAAAATGTGGAAAAAGGGAAGGGGACTGAATACTTTCTGAATGCAGGGTTGAATTATTAAATAACAGTAAACTCAAATAAAAAACATGAGCTGGAGCAGACCCAGAGATAATTATTTTATGTAGAGGTGATGACTAACGGCGAATAAACTATAAGCTATAAAAATACAAAATAAAAATAAAGAGTTGCACACTCCATATATAAACTCCAAGTCATTTTTGTGGTAAATCACCAACGTTTCGGTATCACTGTGCCTTCTTCAGGGTGCTCAACATCCAGGAGGAAAACAATTAGTCAGCTTGTTTTAGACAGATGGACCTATTTTGCACCTTCAAAATGTTGCCCCCAATCTTAGATGTAAAAAGGAGGATGAACATCAATTATTGATAGATGTTAGATGGAATATAGAGGCTACTCACTCATAATTTTTGGAACATTCCAAACGGCAGCTTTTGAAGGTCAGTTTTATTAGTCATAACACTAAGGTGGCTTAAGAAAGACCTGTCAACTTATGGAGTCAATGTCAAATGTCATTGTATTTAAAAATATATATATTATACCACATTTTCGTGGTATCCAATTGGAAATTACAGTCTTGTCTCATCACTCCCATACGGACTCGGGAGAGGCGAAGGTCGAGAGCAGTGCATCCTCCGAAACACAACTCAACCAAGCCAAGCCGCACTGCTTCTTGACACCATGCCCACTTAACCCAGAAGCAACAATGTGTCGGAGGAAACACAGGTAACCTGGCGACTGTGTCACTGCGTACTGCTCCCAGCCTGCCACAGGAGTCACTAGTGCATAATGGGACAAGGACAACTCTGCCAGCCAAACCCTCCCCTAACCCGAACGACGCTGGGCCAATTGTACGCCGCCCCATGGGTCTCCCGGTCGCGGCCGACTGCGACCGAGCCTGTACCAAACCCAGAATCTCTAGTGGCACAGCTAGCACTGCGATGCAGTGCCTTAGACCACTGCACCACTCTGGAGGCCCCTCAAAGTGTATTTGTCACATGCGCCGAATACAACTGGTGTAGACTTTACAGTGAAATGCCTGCTTACGAGCCCTTCCCAACAATGCAGAGTTTAAAGATAATATAGTAACTCGAGGAAAACAATTAAATACATAAGAATGGAGCTATATACAAGGAGCACCAGTACCAGATCAATGTGCAGAGGTACGTGGTATTTGAAGTAGATATGTACATGAAGGCAGGGTAAAGTGACTAGGCATCAGGATAGATAATAAGAGTCAAATAAAGTGTTTTATATGGTTTGTTTATATAGACTAGTGAATGTGCATAGGGTCAGTGCAAGATAGTCAATTCATGGTACTGACTCTATTTAACAGTCTTAGGGCTGGGCGTAGAAGCTGTCTCAAAGACTTTTGGTCCGAGAGCCAATGCTCTGATACTCCTCCCTGTAGGATAACTCATTGCCGTCAGTGATCAGGCCTACCTCCATTGTGTCGTCAGCAAACTTGATGATGGTATTGCTGCGGGGCCATGCAGTCGTGGGTGAACAGGGAGTATAGGAGGGGACTAAGTACACACCCCTGAGGGGCCCCCATGTTGATGGCAGAGATGTTTTTGCCTACCCTCACCACTTGGGGCCGGACTGCCAGGACATACTTTGCAAGTTACAGTACTTCACACAATGAAAACCAATATGACATTGGTTTTCTATAGCTCCCCCACTGACCATTCCCCACATTTTTATGTTAGAATTATTGTTCCAGTATTCACTTTCGTTAAGAGTTTTGGCGGGAAAAGCCTGCTAACAAAGTAATTCCTCTGGTGTATTTTATAACATTTATAACAGGGTGTGAACTGACAAACCGGCCCAGTTCCCTCCTCACCTCTTCTGTGGGTGAGAGGTCTGGTTATTGTCAACCATTGCCAAGCTGATCTGACCTATTGTTATCCTCACAGGACAGTCTTGACATAGATGCGAGTGCTTTAGGGCGATAGTTATTTAGGCAGGTTACCTTGGAGCTCTTGGAAACAGGGACAATTGTGGTCAGCTTGAAACATGTTGGGATTACAGACTGGGATAGATTGAAAATGTCTGTGAAGACACTTGCCAGCAGTTCTGCGCATGTTTTGAGAACGCCCCTGGTATTCCGCCAATGTGCAATCATTGGACAATAAATTACCACGAATATCCTACCACGGGACATCAAAAACTGTAATATCTTATGTTTTGTGGAATTGTGGCTGAATGATGACATGGATAGTCAGCTAGCGGGATATACGCTACACCGGCAAGATGGAACAGCACACTCCAGTAAGACAAGGGGGATGGTCTGTGCATATTTGTAAATCACAGCTGGTGCACGAAATCTAAGGAAGTCTCTAGATTTTGCTCGCCTGAAGTAGAGTATCTTGTGATAAAAGCAGATTACACTATTTGCCTAGAGAGTTTTCAGCTATACTTTTCGTGGCTGTTTATTTACCACCACAGACGGATGCTGCCACTAAGACCGCACTCAGTCACTAAGGAAATAAGCAAACAGGAAACCGCTCACCCAGAGGCAGCGCTCCTAGTGGCTGGAGACTTTAATGGAGGGAAACTTAAATCAGTTCTACCACATTTCTATCAACATGTTAAATGTGCAACAAGAAGGAAAACATTCAAGATCACCTTTACTCCACACACAGAGACACGCACAAGCTCTCCCCCGCCCTCCATTTGATAAATCCAACCACAAATCTACCCTCCTGATTCCCGCTTACAAGCAAAAATTAAAGCAGGAAGCAGTAGTGACTCGGTCTATAAAAAGTGGGTAGGTGAAGCAGATGCTAAACTACAGGACTGTTTTGCTATCACAGACTGGAACATGTTCTGGGATTCTTCCAATGGCATTGAGGAGTACACCACATCAGTCACTGGCTTTATCAATAAGTGCATCGAGGACGTCGTCCCCACAGTGACTGTACATACCCCAACCAGCAGCCATGGATTACAGGCAACATTCGCACTGAGCTAAAGGGTAGAGCTGCCGCTTTCAAGGTGCGGGACTCTAACCCGGAAGCTTATAAGAAATCCTGCTATGCCCTGCGACGAACCATCAAATAGGCAAAGCGTCAATAAAGGGCTAAGATTGAATCGTATCACACCGGTTCTGACTCTCGTCTTATGTGGCATGGCTTGCAAACTATTACAGACTATAAAGGGAAGCACAGCCGCAAGCTGCCCAGTGACACGAGCCTACCAGACAGGCTAAATCACTTTTAAGCTGTCTTCATGGGCTAGCAACACTGAGGTATACATGAGAGCATCAGCTGTTCTGGACGACTGTGTGATCATGCTCTCCATAGCCGACGTGAGTAAGACCTTTAAACAGGTCAACATTCACAGGCTGTGGGGCCAGACGGATTACCAGGACGTGTGCTCTGGGCATGTGCTGACCAACTGGCAGGTATATTCAATGACATTTTCAACATATCCCTGATTGAGTCTGTAACAGCAACATGTTTCAAGAAGACCACTATAGACCCTGTGCCCAAGAACATAAAGGCAACATGCCTATATGACTACAGACCCGTAGCACTCACATCCGTAGCCATGAAGTGCTTTGAATGGCTGGTAATGGCTCACATCAACACCATTATCCCAGAAACCCTAAAACCACTCCAATTTTCATACCGTCTCCACAGATGATGCGATCTCTATTGCACTCCACACTGCCCTTTCCCACCTGGACAAAAGGAACACCTATGTGAGAATGCTTTTCATTGACTACAGCTCAGCGTTCCACACCATAGTACCCTCCTAGCTCATCACTAAGCTAAGGATCCTAGGACTAACCACCTCCCTCCGCGACTGTATCCAGGACTTCCTGATGGGACGCCCCCAGGTGATGAGGGTAGGTATCAACACTGGAACCCCTCAGGGGTGCGTGCCCAGTCCCCTCCTTTACTCCCTGTTCACCCACGACTGCATGGCCAGGCATGACTCCTACACCATCATTAAGTTTGCAGACAACAGAACCTCATCCCCATCAGATCAGGTGGCCTGATCACTGACAACAACGAGACAGCCTATAGGGAAGAGGTCAGAGACCTGGCCGGTGGTGCCAGAATAACAATCTATCCCTCAACGTAACCAAGACTAAGGAGATGATTGTGGACAACAGGAAAAAGAGGACCGAGCACGTCCCCATTATCATCAACGAGGTTGTATTGGAGCAGGTTAAGAGCTTCAAGTTCCTTGGTGTCCACATCACCAACAAACTAGAATGGAGGGGCGGCTGAGTCCAGAACCGGAGCCTCCACCGAGGGTAGATGCCCACCCGGACCCACCCCTATATTCAGGTTTGCGGCCAAGAGTCCGCACCTTTGGGGGGGGGGGTACTGTCATGCCCTGACCTTAGAGAGAGACTACTTCCGGCGCCGACTGAGATGGCCGCCTCGCTTCGCGTTCCTAGGAAACTATGCAGTTTTTTGTTTTTTTACGTGTTATTTCTTACATTAGTACCCCAGGTCATCTTAGGTTTCATTACATACAGTCGAGAAGAACTACTGAATACACGTTCATTAGAACGTGCGTCGAAGATGTCGTTCCCATAGCAACGATAAAAACATTCCCTAACCAGAAACCGTGGATTGATGGCAGCATTCGCGTGAAACTGAAAGCGCGAACCACTGCTTTTAATCAGGGCAAGGTGTCTGGCAACATGACTGAATACAAACAGTGCAGCTATTCCCTCCGTAAGGCTATCAAACAAGCTAAGCGTCAGTACAGAGACAAAGTGGAATCTCAATTCAATGGCTCAGACACAAGAGGCATGTGGCAGGGTCTACAGTCAATCACGGACTACAAGATGAAATCCAGCCCAGTCACGGACCAGGATGTCTTGCTCCCAGGCAGACTAAATAACTGTTTTGCCCGCTTTGAGGACAATACAGTGCCACTGACACGGCCTGCAACGGAAACATGCGGTCTCTCCTTCACTGCAGCCGAGGTGAGTAAGACATTTAAACGTGTTAACCCTCGCAAGGCTGCAGGCCCAGACGGCATCCCCAGCCGCGCCCTCCGAGCATGCGCAGACCAGCTGGCCGGTGTGTTTACGGACATATTCAATCAATCCCTATACCAGTCTGCTGTTCCCACATGCTTCAAGAGGGCCACCATTGTTCCTGTTCCCAAGAAAGCTAAGGTAACTGAGCTAAACGACTACCGCCCGTAGCACTCACTTCCGTCATCATGAAGTGCTTTGAGAGACTAGTCAAGGACCATATCACCTCCACCCTACCTGACACCCTAGACCCACTCCAATTTGCTTACCGCCCAAATAGGTGCACAGACGATGCAATCTCAACCACACTGCACACTGCCCTAACCCACCTGGACAAGAGGAATACCTATGTGAGAATGCTGTTCATCGACTACAGCTCGGCATTCAACACCATAGTACCCTCCAAGCTCGTCATCAAGCTCGAGACCCTGGGTCTCGACCCCGCCCTGTGCAACTGGGTACTGGACTTCCTGACGGGCCGCCCCCAGGTGGTGAGGGTAGGCAACAACATCTCCTCCCCGTTGATCCTCAACACGGGGCCCCACAAGGGTGCGTTCTGAGCCCTCTCCTGTACTCCCTGTTCACCCACGACTGCGTGGCCACGCACGCCTCCAACTCAATCATCAAGTTTGCGGACGACACAACAGTGGTAGGCTTGATTACCAACAACGACGAGACGGCCTACAGGGAGGAGGTGAGGGCCCTTGGAGTGTGGTGTCAGGAAAATAACCTCACACTCAACGTCAACAAAACTAAGGAGATGATTGTGGACTTCAGGAAACAGCAGAGGGAACACCCCCTATCCACATCGATGGAACAGTAGTGGAGAGGGTAGCTAGTTTTAAGTTCCTCGGCATACACATCACAGACAAACTGAATTGGTCCACTCACACTGACAGCGTCGTGAAGAAGGCGCAGCAGCGCCTATTCAACCTCAGGAGGCTGAAGAAATTCGGCTTGTCACCAAAAGCACTCACAAACTTCTACAGATGCACAATCGAGAGCATCCTGGCGGGCTGTATCACCGCCTGGTACGGCAACTGCTCCGCCCTCAACCGTAAGGCTCTCCAGAGGGTAGTGAGGACTGCACAACGCATCACCGGGGGCAAACTACCTGCCCTCCAGGACACCTACACCACCCGTTGTTACAGGAAGGCCATAAAGATCATCAAGGACAACAACCACCCGAACCACTGCCTGTTCACCCCGCTATCATCCAGAAGGCGAGGTCAGTACAGGTGCATCAAAGCTGGGACCGAGAGACTGAAAAACAGCTTCTATCTCAAGGCCATCAGACTGTTAAATAGCCACCACTAACATTGAGTGGCTGCTGCCAACACACTGTCATTGACACTGACCCAACTCCAGCCATTTTAATAATGGAAATTGATGGGAAATGATGTAAATATATCACTAGCCACTTTAAACAATGCTACCTTATATAATGTTACTTACCCTACATTATTCATCTCATATGCATATGTATATACTGTACTCTACAACATCGACTGCATCCTTATGTAACACATGTATCACTAGCCACTTTAACTATGCCACTTTGTTTACTTTGTCTACACACTCATCTCATATGTATATACTGTACTCGATACCATCTACTGTATGCTGCTCTGTACCATCACTCATTCATATATCCTTATGTACATGTTCCTTATCCCCTTACACTGTGTATAAGACAGTAGTTTTGGAATTGTTAGTTAGATTACTTGTTGGTTATCACTGCATTGTCGGAACTAGAAGCACAAGCATTTCGCTACACTCGCATTAACATCTGCTAACCATGTGTATGTGACAAATAAAATTTGATTTGATTTGATGCTATATTTTTGTGCTGGTCAAGGGCCTGGTCTGGAGTGAACCAAGCGCTATATCTGTTCTTAGTTCTACATTTTTGATATGATTGATTTGATTTGATATCTCTGTTTTCTTAATATTTTGGTTAGGTCAGGGTGTGACAAGGGTGGGTATTACTAGTTTTTGTATTGTCTAGGGTTTTTGTATGTCTATGGTGGCCTGATATGGTTCCCAATCAGAGGCAGCTGTTTATCGTTGTCTCTGATTGGGGATCATATATAGGTAGCCATTTTCCCTTTTGTGTTCGTGGGATCTTGTCTACGGTAAGTTGTCTATGTGTAGTTGCCTGTCAGCACTCATTTGTATAGCGTCACGTGTCGTTTTGTTATTTTGGTTAGATTGTTCAGTGTTCATTCTTATAATAATAAAGAACGTACGCATACCACACTGTGCCTTGGTTCCATTCATATGACGAACGTGACAACCTACCTCCTCCCCATACAGTATCTATTTATTTATCTTGCTCCTTTGCACCCCAGTATCTCCACTTGCACATTAATTTTCTGCACATCTACCATTCCAGTGTTTAATTGCTATATTGTAATTACTTCGCCACAATGGCCTATTTATTGCCTTAACTGCACTCATTGTATATAGACTTATTGTTTTCTTTTGTTCTACTGTATTATTGACTGTTTTGTTTATTCCATGTGTAATTCTGTGTTGTTGTCTGTGTCTAATTGCTATGGTTTATCTTGGCCAGGTCGCAGTTGCAAATTAGAATTTGTTCTCAACTAGTCTACCTGGTAAATAAAGGTGAAATAAAAAAATAAAAAATAAAAAACATGTTGCATTTACAGTGGTTCCTCCTTTAAAAGTTGTGAGCTTACACCGCGGGACTTAGAGGTAGCGTCACATCTTCATTGCTCCAGACCACCACAAGGGCGAGTTAGAGCACTAATTATGCATTTGGGTCCCAAGGTTTTTATATGACCAATCATATCGAGTGCCTCCAATGACAAATTTGACGCGAGCCACCAGTCCCTAGTGACTTTTTTCAGCAAAGATAGCTGACAAAACATTACGGTGGAAGCAAATGTAAGTAGGTATAACGTCATAACGAGTCAAGTAAAAAAAATCTACAATTGAAAGGAATATGTTAGTTCATTTAGAGACAATCGATTGTGCATATTATTTTGTCATAAAGTTAATTGTCGGGAATTGCTATTTAGCAAATTAGCTAACATTAGCCAGCTATCTAGCTAGTGTTATGACATGAGTATGCATTTGTAATCCGTGTTGTTTAATGTTTTAGGGACTCCTAAGAAAACCAACAAACCAGGCTGTTGTCTTGTGAAACAGTGGATGAAAATAATCTAGCTAGCTAAAGGATTTACTGCAAATTGAATGTACAATTGTGTTAGCTTGCCTTGCTTATTTGCCATGCAATACACCTGAAATAACATAGCTAGCTAACTATTTATTTTCTTATTGTGTAGTGGAGGAAAAATATAACTGTCACGCCCTGACCTGAGTATTTGTTTTCTTTATTGTTTTGGTTAGGTCAGGGTGTGACATGGGTGGACTGTATAGGGGTTTTGTAGGTTTATGGGGTTGTTTATCATCTAGGTGTTTATATATGTCTATGGTTGCCTAGATCAGTTCTCAATTAGAGGCAGGTGTTTATCATCGTCTCTGATTGGGAAACATATTTAGGCAGCCATCTTCTTTGGATATTTCGTGGGTTATTATCTATGTCTAGTTGCCTGTGTTTGCACTTTTGTATCATAGCGTCACTTTTGTTTTGTTATTTTGTATATTTTTTTTAGTATGTATCTTTATTAAAAGTATCATGTATTCACATTACGCTGTGCCTTGGTCTTCTCACTACGACGAGCGTGACAATAACTCTATGCCAATGAATGTGTAGCTAGCGACAGTATGTTGCCGATCTCTGTATGAATACTTTTGGTATGAATATTAGTTCAGAACCTATGAACCTCAGCTATCATGGTTGTTGTATTGACTTCCAAGTTTGAATGCCATTAATGAAGCCTATATTAGTAGAATATAATAACTTTATTGTGCCAAGGATGCAAGTCCTATATACTGTAACGGCTTTCGTCTGTTGAAAGAAGAGAGTCGGACCGAAATGCAGCGTGTTGGTTACTCATGACTTTAATGAAAGAACGCGGTACATTAAATAACTGATACTAACTACAAAAACAACAGAACGGAACGTGAATCTAATTACAGCCTATCTGGTGACTACAACACAGAGACAGGAACAAACACCCACGAAATACAAAGCGAAACTCAGGCTGCCTAAATACGGTTCCCAATCAGAGACAACGGGAATCACCTCAGAACCTATCTATGAACCTCAGCTATCATGGTTGTTGTATTGACTTCCAAGTTTGAATGCCATTAATGAAGCCTATATTAGTAGAATATAATAACTTTATTGTGCCAAGGATGCAAGTCCTATATACTGTAACGGCGTTTGTCTGTTGAAAGAAGAGAGTCGGACCGAAATGCAGCGTGTTGGCATCCAGTACTGAGATGAATTCAGGCAGGTAGTAGGCTCCGGTAATTCCTGGCTGGCTGGCGGAACTGGAAGATTCAGGTTGACAAGCAGATCTGGAAGATTCTGGTTGTCTGGCAGATCTGGAAGAGACTGGTTGTCTGGCAGATCTGGAAGAGACTGATTGTCTGGCAGATCTGGAAGAGACTGGTTGTCTGGAAGAGACTGGTTGTCTGGCAGATCTGGAAGCACTGACGGCGCTGGGCAGACTGGGAGCACTGGCGGCGCTGGGCAGACTGGGAGCACTGGCGGCGCTGAGCAGACTGGGAGCACTGGCGGCGCTGGGCAGACTGGGAGCGCTGGGCAGACTGGGAGCACTGGCGGCGCTGGGCTGACTGGGAGCACTGGCGGCGCTGGGCAGACTGGGAGCACTGGCGGCGCTGGGCTGACTGGGAGCACTGGTGGCGCTGGGCAGACTGGGAGCACTGGCGACCTGGTGCGTGGTGCTGGAACTGGTGGTACTGGATCGAGGACACGCACAGGAAGCCTGGTGCGGGGAGCTGCTACCGGAGGACTGTTGTGTGGAGGTGGCACAGGATGGGCTAGACCGTGAAGGCGTACAGGAGATCTTGAGAGCAGTGTGGGCACAGGACGTGCAAGGCTAGGGATGTGCACAGGAGGCCTGGTGCGTGAGGCTGGCACCAACTTTACCAGCCGACTAACACACACGTCAGGTTGAGTATAGAGCGCTAACTCAGGTGCTATCAAATCCCCGACACAATCCGTCGGACGAATATTGTATCTATAGCACCAAGCTAGCAACTCCCTCATTACTCTCCACTCCACTTTCTCCATTAACTCCCTCACAGTCTCTGCTTCGCTCATCTCTAACACTGGCTCTGGTTCTGGTCTCCTCCTTGGCTCCTCACGATAAATAAGGAGAGTTGGCTCAGGTCTATCTCCTGACTCAGCCATACTCTCCCTGAGCCCCCCCCCCCAATACATTTTTTGGGGTAACTTTCGGTTTTCACTCTGCGCCGCCTTCTCTTTTTTAATGACTCCATTCGCCTGTAGCCCTCTTCGCACTGCTGAAGCGAATCCCAGGCGGGCGCCTGCACTCTCTCTGGGTCGGCCGCCCACCTGTCGATTTCTTCCCACGTCGTATACTCCATGCCTCTGCTGTCCATAACGTCCTCCTTTCGCTCCTGAAACTGTCGCTGTCGTAGCCAGTTTACACACTGCTCGGTCCGTGAGTGGTGGGTGTTTCTGTAACGGCGTTCGTCTGTTGAAAGAAGAGAGTCGGACCGAAATGCAGCGTGTTGGTTACTCATGACTTTAATGAAAGAACGCGGTACATGAAATAACTGATACTAACTACAAAAACAACAGAACGGAACGTGAAACTAATTACAGCCTATCTGGTGACTACAACACAGAGACAGGAACAAACACCCACGAAATACAAAGCGAAACTCAGGCTGCCTAAATACGGTTCCCAATCAGAGACAACGAGAATCACCTGACTGATTGAGAATCGCCTCAGGCAGCCAAGCCTATACAACACCCCTAATCAGCCACGATCCCAAATACTACAAACCCCAATACGAAAAACAACATATAAACCCATGTCACACCCTGGCCTACCCAAACATATAACAAAACACAAAATACAATGACCAAGGCGTGACATATACATTTACTGTAGTTATGAGATCCCCACATTGTAGCCTGTACATTGAATATATTCACTGATCATGTACTTTTCCTTGGCAAATAAAGGTGCAGTTCAGGTATGAAACTCTGTGAGACATCCTTGTTCAGTCATTTCCATTACCAGGTGTATCAAACTCCATTCTTTAAATGATGCTGTGTCTGCATGTATTACAATAAAACACTTAAACAATGTTTACCAGTCCTGCTCCTGAGACATCAATGATTACACATTGTAACTATGCAATAGACTAGAAACATGATTTAAGTAAAGGCTGATTTGTAATTCATATAAACAGAAAAACAGTACACTACATTTCCTAAGCATATCTAACTCCCTTCATCTGCATTAATCTGAGGACACAGGATAGGTGTAGTATTCCAATGAGATCCTTAATTTCAACACTTTATTGAAAGTTCATTATCCAGATGTTACAAATTCATAAAACATGCATTATAAATATTATAATTGTAATATATAATACATACAAGTTCAACCTGTACTTCAATGCACATATGGTGTGGTGTGCATTATAAAAAAGGAGGTGGGGAGAGAGGTAAAGTGTGTGAAGACAGAAAAGGAAAGCGGTAAAACAGGAGCAGGGATGACAGCATATGATTAATGAATTACAGTGCTACCCTAATATTCTCTCAGTTCATCACAATTGCATAATGTCTCTTGCGGTGTCTCCTAACCAGCCTTGGACTCCCAGTCGGCCCGAAGGTTATCTTAACCTGTTAAGACTCTAGGGGCAGTATTTCATTTTTGGATAAAAAGACATGCCCGTTTTAAGCGCAATATTTTGTCACGAAAAGATGCTGGACGTTTCCAGAACTGTAAAGATTTTCACTGTGAGTGCCATAGAACAAAATCTACAGGCAAAACCAAGATGTTTGAGTGACCAGGAAATCAACAGGATTTCTGGAGGCACGTTTTCCATGATCTCCTTATATGGCTGTGAATGCGACAGGAATGAACGGACACTTCCTATCGTTTCCCCCAGGTGTCTGCAGCATTGTGACGTATTTGTAGGCATATCATTGGAAGATTGACCATAAGAGCCTACAATTACCAAGTGTCCCGCACGGTGTCTGCGTGGAAATTGGTGCGCAAAAGTCAGGTACCAGTATTTTTCCATCCGAATCAGAGAAGAATGCATGCTTCCAGGGAAGGGATTTCAATGAAGAGATATATGACAAAACACCTTGAGGATTGATTCAAACAACGTTTTCCATGTTTCAGTCGATATTATGGAGTTAATTCGGAAAAAAGTTTGACGTTTAGGTGACTGAATTTTCGGTTAGTTTCGGTAGCCAAATGCATAGTAACAAAACGGAACGTTGTGTCCTACACAAGCATCTTTCAGGAAAAACTGGACATCTGCTATGTAACTGAGAGTCTCCTCATTGAAACATCTGAAGTTCTTCAAAGGTAAATTATTTTATTTGATCCCTTTGCTGGTTTTTGTGAATGTTGCGTGCTAAATGCTAACGCTAAATGCTAAGCTAGCTATCACCACTCTTACACAAATTATTGATTTTCTCTGGTTCTAAAGCATATTTTGAAAATCTGAGACGACAGGATTGTTAAGAAAAGGATAAGCTTGAGGATAGGCATATTTATTTCATTTAATTTGCAATTTTCAGAAATCGCTAATTTTGCGTTATGGTAATGAGCTTGAGGCTGTAGTCACGATCCCGGATCCGGGATGGGGAGGACTAAGAGCCGGTGAGGTGGCGATGATGGGACTGGCTTCCTCTCTCACATCAAACATACCTGCAGATGAGAGACAGATGGATAGAGAGCATGATTAAGCTTCTTTTGTTTATCATATCAAGGATAGAAAATGAATGACTTAAATGTAATGTAATGAATACATAAATATCACTTGAAGCTTGATGATGACTTGATCATTTGAATCAGATGTGTAGTGCTAAGGCAAAAACAAAAATGTGCACCTCTTTGAGTCCCCAGGACCAGGACTGAGAACCTCTGCTCAACATTTGGACCTCTTAATCTGCAGACAGACTTTCACAGCTCTCTGTATCTGAGGACAGAAAACCTCACAAGAAATAGACTACACAAAAGTACCTGCTCTATCCAGAATTGCCTACTATCTCACTTTGACAGGCTGGGCCTGCTATCCTTTCACCCTCCTCCAAAAAATACAAATGTTTGAAATTATCAAAAGTGGCACTGGGGCTAAAATAATATCCTACATAGTGTGGGAGGACTGCACCTAAAAAGGCTGGAGACGCATAACTAATCGAAGAGCATGCATGTAAACTCAGCAAAAAAGAAAGGTCCTCTCACTGTGTCCCTGAACAAAGGGGGGGGGGTCAAAATAAAAAGCAACAGTCAGGATCTGGTGTGGCCACCAGCTGCATTAGGTATGGCTGTGCATCTTCTCCTCATGGACTGCACCAGATTTGCCAGGTCTTGCTGTGAGATGCTACCCCACTCTTCCACCAAGGCACCTGCAAGTTCCTGGATATTTCTGGGGGGGAATGGACCTAGCCCTCACCGTCTGATCCAACAGGTCCCAGACGTGGTCAATGGGATTGAGATCCGGGCTCTTTGCTGGCCATGGCAGAACACTGACATTCTGTCAGGAAATCACACAGAAAACAAGCACTATGGCTGGTGGCATTGTCATGCTGGAGGGTCATGTCAGTATGAGCCTGCATGAAGGGAGGAGGATACAACATGAGGGAGGAGGATGTCTTCCCTGTAACGCACAGCATTGAGTTTGCCTGCAGTGACAACAAGCTCAGTCAGATGATGCAGTGACACACCGCCCCAGACCATGACTGACCATCCAGCTCCAAATCGATCTCGCTCCAGAGTACAGGCCTCGGTGTGACGCTCATTCCTTCGACGATAAATGAGAATCCGACCGTCATGCCTGGTGAGACAAAACCGCAATTCGTCAGTGAAGAGCACTTTTTGCCAGTCCTGTCTGGTCCAGCGACAGTGGGTTTGTGCCCATAGGCAACTTTTTTGCCGGTGATTTCTGGTGAAGACCTGCCTTACAACAGGCCTACAAGCCCTCAGTCCAGCCTCTCTCAGCCTATTTCGGACAGTCTGAGCACTGATGGAGGGATTGTGCATTTCTGGTGTAACTCGCAGTTGTTTTTGCCATCCTGTACCTGTACCACAGGTGTCATGTTCAGATGTACCACTGCGAGGACGATCAGCTGTCCATCCTCTCCCTGTAGCGCTGTCTTAGGCGTCTCACATTGCAATTTGTTGCCCTGGCCACATCTGCAGTTCACATGCCTCCTTGCAGCATGCCTAAGGCACATTAATGCAGATGAGCAGGGACCCTGGGCATCTTTCTATCTGTGTTTTTCAGAGTCAGTAGAAAGGCCTCTTTAGTGTCCCAAGTTTTCATAACTATGACCTTAATTGCCTACCGTCTGTAAGCTGTCTTAAGGACGGTTCCACAGGTGCATGTTCATTAATTGTTTATGGTTCATTGAACAAGCATGGGAAACAGTGTTTAAACCCTTTACAATGAAGATCTGTGAAGTTATATGGATTTTTCCGAATTATCTTTGAAATACAGGGTCCTGAGAAAGGGACGTTTCTTTTTTGAGTTTATACAGTGGGGCAAAAAAGGATTTAGTCAGCCACCAATTGTGCAAGTTCTCCCACTTAAAAAGTTGAGAGAGGCCTGTAATTTTCATCATAGGTACACTTCAACTGTGACAGACAAAATTTGAAAAAAATCAGAAAATCACATTGTAGGATTTTTAATGAATTTATTTGCAAATTATGGTGGAAAATAAGTATTTGGTTAATAACAAAAGTTTATCTCAATACTTTGTTATATACCCTTTGTTGGCATGTACAGAGGTTAAATGTTTTCTGCAAGTCTTCACAATGTTTTCAAACACGGTTGCTGGTATTTTGGCCAATTCCTCCATGCGGATCTCCTCTAGAGCAGTGATGTTTTGGGACTGTTGCTGTTTGTTGTTTTGGGACCCCATTGTCAGTGTTACCAGATGATCCTCCTTATAAAGCAGGTCCTCCATCTGCTGAATCTGGAATGCTCAAAATGAATAAATCTTTATTTGTGACAATACATTTGGGATAGTCCAGTGAAAATGACTGAGTGTTTATGTGGTGTAAATCTTAAAATTAGCAGCTGACATCTTAAGGATTTTCTAATGAATGCATGTGAGACAGGTTCCATATATACAACAAGACAGGCAGAGAGGAAGAGAGAAAAAGAGCACAGAACAGTTTAATTACCTATGGTTAAGGACACTTGTGCCAGCATTAAAGCTTCCACAGCCTGTTCCTCGGACAGTGAACATACATCTGGCAATATTTACATTTTCAACCCCTTGATCAGCTCGCACTCTGAAAGTGAAGAAAATAGCTTATGTTTTGAAGATATGAAAACAATCACTGAGATATGACCGTTCAATCTGAAGCAGCATATGTCATTTTCAGGATATGTCAATACAGCACAGAAAGCTTAACACCAGACTGATATTGTGGTTGTTCATTAGGTGATGGGAAATATGCAATATGCATACAAAATAATATACTTACCTTCCTTGAAAATCCATCTATACCACCAAAGATGATAATGTTGTATCTTGAAAAAAAACGAAATGTTTAATCTATTAACCTGCTTCATTAGCTCTGGATAAGAGCGTCTGCTAAATGACTTAAATGTAATGTAAATGTAATGTATTACCAGTTGATGAAGAACAACTCCAATTTCATACATCATTGAAAATTTGTCTACAAATAAGAATGAAAAAAATATATATATTTCTTAGATTTGTTGGAGACAATATACATCTTAGTATGGACGAGAGACGGGGAGCATGAACAGAGTATTGTTGCCGAGCAATGCAATGGAGCTAGATCATTCTGGCAATGATACCTGCACCATCTACACGCTGCAAAGACTACCTAACTCTTCGCCATTGTACACGATGGCCCATTGCTTGGAGACTTCATTTGACATCCTTGAAACAACTAGGACATGGCCTGCTTATGAGTTTGATAGGACTCCTCGGCCGAACGTTCAGTGTGCACTCCGAGAGCGAAACGATCTGAATTTACCAGAGGGTTTTCAATATTTCATGGAATAGAAACACCATAATATTAATCCAAATTAATTAAGCAAGTAGAAGTCAATAGTTTGGACACACCAAACTCATTCCAGGATTTTTCTATATTTTTACTATTTTCTACATTGAAGAATAATAGTGATGACATCACAACTATGAAATAACACATATGGAATCAGTTAAGAACAAATTCTTATTTACAAGGACAGCCTACTCCTTCTTCCCCGTCGGGGAATTGAACCCCAGTCTCCACGTGCCTGCAATATGGAAGACTGTCAAATGCTTCTCAAAGATGCCCTCTGGTGGTCAAACCTCTGGTGGTCAAACTTGCATGAACAGAATGAAATGGCTGACAATTAGATAATGTGCCACAGAATGCTGCAGCAGCCCGCAAGGTGTGCCGCGGTATTACGCAACTTTTAAAGGAGCAACCACTGTGTACTGTTGTATTACTCACTCAGAAGATCAGTGGTTACAGGGCTTGTTCATTTATCCACCTTCCCCTCTTTGTTGAGCAAACCACAAGAATAAAACAATATATGCATCTTTTTTTCTGTGCACAATTCAACCCATTTTGTTGTTGTTTAAGTGAATGTGCATGATTTGGTGGTCCTTGATGCCTACTCCTGCTGTTGTGCCCTTGGGCAAGGAGCCTAACCCTAAAAAACATTCCAGGGGTGCTCCAACCTTGGCAATTGTTTGTGTCTTGGAAGGTTTAGGATTAAGCTTAAGATAAATTTCAATTTCCAAAGTCTTCTTAGGCTCTTTTTACACTGATGAAAGTTGAAAGACATTCAGTGGAGTCAGGGAAATCATGAGGGGATAGGGTTCCCCTCTTCATCAACATCAAATGGTGTGCTGACTCGAGCGCAGTGGAAGTCTTGACCCATTGTTCAGCTGCTAAATGCTGACCGTTCAACCTTCCAAGGGAGTTTTCAGCTATCATGACTGATGTATGCAAGCTGTTCCATAGTCGTATGGAATGGACCAAGGTGCAGCGTGGTGAGCGTATATATTTCTTTATTTGCAAATGTTGCCAACAAAACAATAATACAACTAAACGAACGTGAAGCTTACTAGGGCTATACAGGCCACTAACAATGTCAACTACCAAAAGGGAAAAAGGCTGCCTAAGTATGATTCCCAATCAGAGACAAAGATAGTCACCTGTCCCTGATTGAGAACCATACTCGGCCAAAACATAGAAACAAACAACATAGAATGCCCACCCCAAATCACACCCTGACCTAACCAAATAAAGAAATAAAACGTCTCTCTAAGGTCAGGGTGTGACAGTACCCCCCCTCCAAAGGTGCGGACTCCTGGCTGCAAACCTGAACCTATAGGGGAGGGTCCGGGTGGGCATCTACCCTCGGTGGTGGTTCCGGCTCGAAACATAGCTCCCGCTCCACCTCTGGCTCCCCAAACTTTGGTGGCGCCTCTGGTGCGGGGACCCTCATCGCTGACCCCGGACTGGGGACCCTCGTTGCTGACCCCGGACTAGGGACCCTCGCCGCAGGCCCCGGACTGGGGAGCCTCACTGGAGGCTCCGGACTGGAGACCGTCGCTGAAGGCTCCAAACTGACCCGTGGAGCAGGCACAGGATGAACCGGGCTGTGCGGGAGCACTGGAGATCTGGTGCTTATCCTTGGCATCACTCTTCCAGGCTGAATGCTCACTTTAGCCCGGCACCTCCAGGGCACAGGCACAGGTCGAACCGGGCTGTGGGGGAGCACTGGAGATCTGGTGCTTAACACTTGACCGCTCTTCATGGCTGAATGCCCACTTTAGCCCGGCACGTGCAGAGCGCAGGCACAGGATGCACTGAACTGTCACAGCGCACCGGAGACACAGTGTGCAGGATACCCTGGGCGAAACGGCGCACTGGAGACCAAGAGCGCTGAGCTGGCACAATCTGCCCTGGCTGGATGCCCACTCTAGCGTGGCAATTGCGGAGAGCTGGCTACGAGACACCATGCGCTTGAGACACCGTGGAGACACCGTGCGCTTTACCGCATAACACGGTGCCTGACCAGTCCACGCCCCTTGCTGTGAGCTCCCCAACCTCTCTGTGTGCCCCCCTCCCCAAAAGATTTGGAGTGGCTTCTCAGGCTTCCGTCGATGACTTGCCTCCTCATGTCATCGCCGCTCCTCCTTCGCTGCCTTTATCTCCTACTTTGGACGGCGATATTCTCCAGCCTGCCTCCAGGGTCCTTTACCGTCCAGGATCTCCTCCTATGTCTATGAGTCCCTTTCTCCACGCTGCTTGGTCCTTTGGTGGTGGGTAGTTCTGTCATAATCGTCGTAATGAACTGTACAAGGATATAAGCAAGTAGGAAAACTTGCAACCGGAGACTGCTTTTCTTGTTGCCAGCTATTTTAATTAAGACAGGTGATGCCCAACTTCCATCAACACCTCTCCTACTCCACTAGGGGCGCTAAAATTCTAGAACACTGTTACTCTACCTACAATCAAGCATACAAGGCCCTCCCTCGTCCCCTATTTGGCAAATCAGATCATGACTCCGCACTCCCGCTTCTTGTTTAAAGCAAAAGATCAAACAGGAACTACCCGTGACTCGCTCCATTAAGAGATGGTCATCAGAATCAGAGATTATGGTACAGGACTGCTTTGATAGTGCTGATTAGAATATGTTCAGAGAGTCTGCCGAAAACATTGATGAGTTAAATACTTCGGTCATCGGCTTCATTAGGAAACACAGGGCTATCACAGACAACCCTGAAGCTACGGCTGAAGACAGAAACAAGTACAAGAAGTTCCGTTTACGACCTCTGCAGAGTCATCAAACAAGCAAAATGACAATATAGGAACAAGGTGGAATCATATTGCACAGGCTCCAAAGCCCACAGCATGTGGAAGGGTCTACCGTCCATCATGGATTCCAAAGGAATACCCAACAAGACACAGCATTTTATACACGCTTCAACAACAACAACAATGTGCCATGCATGAGGGCTCCCACCAACCCAGAGGATCTCACTCTCTGAGACCAACGTAAGTTCTTTAATCAGTTCAACACTTGCAAAGCCGCGAGCTGAACAAAATCAAATCAAATTTTATTTGTCACATACACATGGTTAGCAGATGTTAATGCGAGTGTAGCGAAATGCTTGTGCTTCTCGTTCTGACAATGCAGTAATAACCAACAAGTAATCTAACTAACAATTCCAAAACTACTGTCTTATACACAGTGTAAGGGGATAAAGAATATGTACATAAGGATATATGAATGAGTGATGGTACAGAGCAGCATAGGCAAGATACAGTTGATGATATTGAGTACAGTATATACATATGGGAAGAGTATGTAAACAAAGTGGCATAGTTAAAGTGGCTAGTGATACATGTATTACATAAGGATGCAGTCGATGATATAGAGTACAGTATATACATATGCATATGAGATAAATAATGTAGGGTAAGTAACATTATATAAGGTAGCATTGTTTAAAGTGGCTAGTGATATATTTACATCATTTCCCATCAATTCCCATTATTAAAGTGGCTGGAGTTGAGTCAGTGTCAGTGTCAGTGTGTTGGCAGCAGCCACTCAATGTTAGTGGTGGATGTTTAACAGTCTGATGGCCTTGAGATAGAAGCTGTTTTTCAGTCTCTCGGTCCCAGCTTTGATGCACCTGTACTGATCTCGCCTTCTGGATGATAGCGGGGTGAACAGGCAGTGGCTCGGGTGGTTGATGTCCTTGATGATCTTTATGGCCTTCCTGTAACATCGGGTGGTGTAGGTGTCCTGCAGGGCAGGTAGTTTGCCGCCGGTGATGCGTTGTGCAGACCTCACTACCCTCTGGAGAGCCTTACGGTTGAGGGCGGAGCAGTTGCCGTACCAGGCGGTGATACAGCCCGCCAGGATGCTCTCGATTGTGCATCTGTAGAAGTTTGTGAGTGCTTTTGGTGACAAGCCAAATTTCTTCAGCCTCCTGAGGTTGAAGAGGCGCTGTTGCGCCTTCTTCACGACGCTGTCTGTGTGAGTGGACCAATTCAGTTTGTCTGTGATGTGTATGCCGAGGAACTTAAAACTTGCTACCCTCTCCACTACTGTTCCATCGATGTGGATAGGGGGGTGTTCCCTCTGCTGTTTCCTGAAGTCCACAATCATCTCCTTAGTTTTGTTGACGTTGAGTGTGAGGTTATTTCCTGACACCACACTCCGAGGGCCCTCACCTCCTCCCTGTAGGCCGTCTCGTCGTTGTTGGTAATCAAGCCTACCACTGTTGTGTCGTCCGCAAACTTGATGATTGAGTTGGAGGCGTGCGTGGCCACGCAGTCGTGGGTGAACAGGGAGTACAGGAGAGGGCTCAGAACGCACCCTTGTGGGGCCCCCGTGTTGAGGATCAGCGGGGAGGAGATGTTGTTGCCTACCCTCACCACCTGGGGGCGGCCCGTCAGGAAGTCCAGTACCCAGTTGCACAGGGCGGGGTCGAGACCCAGGGTCTCGAGCTTGATGACGAGCTTGGAGGGTACTATGGTGTTAAATGCCGAGCTGTAGTCGATGAACAGCATTCTCACATAGGTATTCCTCTTGTCCAGATGGGTTAGGGCAGTGTGCAGTGTGGTTGAGATTGCATCATCTGTGGACCTATTTGGGCGGTAAGCAAATTGGAGTGGGTCTAGGGTGTCAGGTAGGGTGGAGGTGATATGGTCCTTGACTAGTCTCTCAAAGCACTTCATGATGACGGAAGTGAGTGCTACGGGGCGGTAGTCGTTTAGCTCAGTTACCTTAGCTTTCTTGGGAACAGGAACAATGGTGGCCCTCTTGAAGCATGTGGGAACAGCAGACTGGTATAGTGATTGATTGAATATGTCCGTAAACACACCGGCCAGCTGGTCTGCGCATGCTCTGAGGGCGCGGCTGGGGATGCTGTCTGGGCCTGCAGCCTTGCGAGGGTTAACACGTTTAAATGTCTTATTCACCTCGGCTGCAGTGAAGGAGAGTCCGCATGTTTTCGTTGCAGGCTGTCTCAGTGGCACTGTATTGTCCTCAAAGCGGGCAAAAAAGTTATTTAGTCTGCCTGGGAGCAAGACATCCTGGTCCGTGACTGGGTTGGATTGTGGAGAACATGCCCAGTACTCCAGGGCGCGTTCTCAGAGCATGCACAGAACAGAACAGATTGCAGGCATATTCACAGTCATTTTTCACACAGTCGTTTTCCTTGTCCCAATGTGTAATCCCCATGTCTTAAACTGACCAACATCATTCCTGTTTGCTGACGACACCACAGTGGTGGGCCTGATCACAGACGAAGATGAGACAGCCTACAGGGACAAGGTCAGTGACCAGACAGTGTGGTGCCGGGACAACAACCTCTCCCTCAACGTCAGTAAGACCAAAGAGCTGATTGTGAACTACAGGAAACGGTGGGAGAGCACGCCCCCATCCACATAGACAGAGCTGTATTTTAGGGGATTGAGAGCTTCAAGCTCCTCAGTGTCCAAATCACTAAGGACTTGAAATGGTCCACACACAAGCATAAAGTAGTGAAGAAGGCACGCGCGTTTGAGTCTCTTCCCCTTCAGGAGGTTGAAAAGGTTTGGCATGGGCCCTCAAATCCTCAAAACATTCTATAGCTGCACCATTGAGAGCATCTTGACTGGCTGTATCACTTCTTGGCATGGCAACAGCACCGCCCTCAATCGCATGGCGCTACAGAGGGTTGTGCAGACAGCCCATTACATCACTGGGGCCAAGCTCCCTGCCATCCAAGACCACTACATCAAGCTATCTGATTTGAACCTTGTATAAGATGCTTTTCTCTTTGCACAGTGACACACACTGACACTCGAACACACACACACATACACACATATACACACACAAACAATTTGCTCAAGTAATAAGTGTTGAATTTTATGTTGTATAATTACACAAAATCTGAATAGTTTCCATGCATGAAACTACTGTACATTCCTTGTGTTGTTGTAAGTGCCTTTTTTATGTCACACACTTCCTTCTACTTCCGCATTCCCCTCATAAACATTCCCTGCCCCCATTACCTCTTACTGTCTATTGTACCCATGTGGAGGAGGTAGGTTATTGAAAAATGCAATCCTATATGTTAAAACACAGATATTGAGTTGATATTGTCACTGACAGTGTAATATTTTGGTCTTCTACCATTATATTGTGATATTTATGCATCTATTAACTTTTTATATTTTGATTTGTGAATGCTGTATATGCTAATGTAAACTCACCCCATTCAGTACAAATATGCGCAACCGCGACATTCATACGAGGCTGCAAAGAAAACTAATGGGACTGTAGCGACTGTGTTGACTTCAAAATCTGGTGTGTGAAATACTTTTCTATTCAAGCGTTGATCAACATGCCCGGCAAGTGCGGGGCGCTGGCACAGGACGCACTGGGTTGTGAAGGCGCACTGGAAACAGTGCGTAGAGACGGCGCAGGGTATCCTGGTCCGAGGAGGCGTACTGGAGACCAGGAGAGCTTAGCCGGCACAACCCGTCCTGGCTGGATGCTCATTTTTGCACGGCAAGTGCGGAGAGCTGGCATTTTTGGGGGCTGCCTCTTGTGCTTGCGTCGTGGTTGCGAACCCCAGAGTCGTCGTTAATCTTTCTTCGCTGCCTCCTCCTGCTTCCACGGCAGGCTCTTCACTCCTGCCACTATGTCGTCCCAAGTCCAGGATGTTCTCTCCCTAATCTCGTCCAAAGACCAGGATGCCATTACCTCCTGGGCACGCTGCTTGGTCAGTTGTTGATGGGATATTCTGTCATGATGTTCATAATAATGATGGTCGGACCAAGGCGCAGCGTACTTTGAGTTCCGCATACTTTTAATGAATAAAGTGGAACTTAAGTAAATACAAAACCATTTATTTTCTTTTTTTATCATGTGTTTCTGTTCTGCCTTATGTGGACTACATTGATATTGATTACTGCATTGTTGGAAGAAATGGATTTCACTGTACTTGTGCATGTGACATTAAAACCTGAAACAGCATATTTCTATTACTTTTCTATTTTTTTCTCTGCATTGTTGGGAAGGGCCCATAAAGTAAGCATTTTCACTGTTAGTCTACACCTGTTGTTTACAAAGCATATGACAAATAACATTTGATTTGATTTTGATTTGACATTCTGTTGCTAATGTAAATTGAAAAGTTAATGTACATATTATGTCAATTGGATTTCTTGTTGTGGCGTTGTATCTAATAGGGCCCTTATCAGAAAAAAATTCTGGCCCAAGCAATAAGGATATCCGTTATGCGATGCACTCATGCTTTGTTATTACAGAGGCCTCCATTACTGGCCAGCAAAGTGTATCTCTCACTAGGTCCCCTGTGGTACACAATGTACTTTGAAAATGGGGCGGATGATTTCTGGTGAAAGCACCACGCACACCACTTGTGGATGGCTGGTCTCTATTTCTCTTTAGGAAGACAATGTGACCATTGCGAGCTAATCACGTGAAAGCCTACTATGCACAACATGGCTCAGGAAAGGCACATTGAAATGTATGCATGGAACAAGGACTATGACTTTTGTAACATGACTCATTATGGTCATAAGAATGGAGGTATGTGCGTCTGATATTGTTGGGTTGTGTTTAACTTTACTGAAAGGAATGGTGGTATCTGTTCATCACTAGCTCTGTAGCCAGGTACATCTTTGTGCTGGAGTACTATCAGTGCATCAGTTTTCAATATGAAGACATGGAATGTACTACAAAAATACAACTAACAGACTAAACAAGCTGTAGTAGTGCTGTCAAAGGTGTTAACAAAATTAGCTCGGGTAACGAGTGAGCTTTTCCTTTTATGATTCCATTCCTAGCGTGGAAACGCATCATGATGTGGTGTGAACAGCCTACCAGAAAATTAGTGCAACTGATTGAGCAGGCTTCCTTCCCCTTGAGTTCCACAGCAAAAACGCATAAACAAAAATACAATGGGACTGGGAAACAATCATTTGCTCCATTCACAAGGTCTAAATGCACATACGCAAGTTATTAATAGTGAAGCACTGAAAGCAGGTGTCTTTTTTTTAAATGACAGAGGAAAATATTTACTGTCGTAACCTAGCTTTCTAGCCTCCAAGGTGCACCTAGCTTCAGAGAAAAAAAATACATAATCGGCAACACGTTCTATGAAGTCCATATGCATAATGCGTTATAAACCATTATACGTTTTTGTCAGTGAGCAGCACATCATTGTTACTGCATCATAATCTTTGTTTGGTGTGTTATAGCATAGTTATCAGCCACTTTAAAGTCGCCTTGGTCTTAGTATTTTGTGTTTTCTTTAATTATTTGTTCAGGCCAGGGTGTGACATGGGTTTATTGTGTTGTCGTATTGTTTTTTTTTGTAGGCATTGGGATTGTGGCTGATTAGGGGTGTGTCTAGCATAGGCTTGGCTGCCTGAGGCGGTTCTCAATCAGAGTCAGGTGATTCTCGTTGTCTCTGATTGGGAACCATATTTAGGTAGCCTGGGTTTCACTGTGTTTTTTGTGGGTGATTGTTCCTGTCTCTGTGTAGTTGTTCACCAGACAGGCTGTATAGGTTTTCACGTTCCGTTTGTTGTTTTGTAATATTTATTTCATGTATCGTCGATTCTGGTCCGACTCTCCTTCAACAGATGAACGCCGTTACACACTGAATAATCCTTGAAGAAAAAGTGACCAGCATTTATGAAGCACTATGTTGCTGTACTTTATAAGTGATTAGGATTACACCGTGCCATCGTGAGCAAATTGATTTTGTCCCCCCCACACCAAACGCGATCACGACACACAGGTTGAAGTATCAAAACAAACTCTGAACCGATTATATTAATTTGGGGACAGGTTGAAAAGCATTAAACATTTTTGGCAATTTAGCTAGCTATCTTACAGTTGCTAGCTAAAATGTCCTATTTAGCTAGCTTGCTGTTGCTAGCTACTTTGTTGTGGGATATAACGATGAGTTGTCTTTGGACTTTATATGGCGATTGGCATCTAATAGTATTACCATGACGATGACCGACCTCAGTTCGTCTTTCGTCTTTGGGTATCTGCTTCTATAAACCAATGAGGAGAGAAGAGAGGCAGGACTTGCAGCGCATTCTGCGCCACAAATAGAAGCAACATCTCTTTTAGCACCTGGAAACGCAGGCACTCGTTGGCGCACACAAGCAGTGTGGGGGCAATGACTGAATAACATGTATGTGTACATTTATTTTGCAAAGCTCGCGCACACGACGCGAGCAGTGTGGTTAGCATGTTGGTATACAGAATTCCATATGAGTCTTTATGTGCGTCTATAACTATGCTTATACTGCATCATAGTGCATTAACACTGCATGTATCATGTTGTATTATGCATTATGCATGTGTCCTTCATAGAAAGTTTTTTATTTTTAGGGGGTAGATCATCTTTAATATTTCAGATAGATTGTGGCATCTCTCAATGTAATTGTCTGCACCATTTTTAATCCCCATATATATATATATATATATATATATATATATATATATATATATATATATACACATATGTATGGGGGATATATACAGTAGATATATATATATATATCTATATCTATATTATTTTAAATATTCTTTCCTTCTTCATTATTTTCACCTAACCCTAACACCCCTCCCCTAATTGGAGTGAACTAAAGTACAACAATACTTTGGCTTCCACTTCCAGTTTATATACATACCATATACATTTTACAGACACAGTATATTTTACATGAGTTATCTTTTTATATTTATTTTTTAGTCCCACCCTATATCCCACACTTCTTTCATAAGAAGTGTAACCCACACACTCACACACCCTGAATGCCAGGCTTGTCCAGACCAGTCAAGACAGGCTGGCATCCTTCAGATATCTAGTTGCTTCCTGTAGGCCTACTCAGTGTGATTGACTACTTCTAGCTGTTTCCTGTATTTAGTGTGATTGAAGACATCTTGCTGCTTCCTGTATTCATCTAGCTCAAAGCCAGAGGAGGGAGATGAAAAACACGCAGGAGTGGAAAGCTGGGAGGTGTGGGAGCAAGGGAAGGAACCTGGGAGCAGAATTATTAACCCTGGGTCTGAAAACGAGCTCGGCAGAGTGAGAGGAGTGAAACCAAACAAGGAAGCACGGGAGACCTTGGCATGGGGAGCTCAGGGACAGAACAAGAAACCAGCCAGGTTCTCCCAGGAAATCCTGGCGGCAGGATCGAGCAACCCAGCAGAGTATGTGTGGGGTCGAGAGAGAACCCAACTCTGAAGACCGCAACCTCCCAATCCACTAGGAATTCAGGTATTCAGTGTAATTCAGTGTAATAGTCTGCAAAAGCACCTTCAAATTATGCAAATGTACAGAGGGCATTGAGTACATTCAAAATAAAGATTCCGAAGTACAGTATATAATGCATTTTCACAATTAGCACACAAATCAAAACTGACTAAGTACAACAAAGTCACAAAGTAAATTGTTCACTGCTACACCAGTTCACTCTTTCAGTGTGCATATAGGTGCAAACTAAGTATCTGCTTTTCACAATGCAATATTCACATCTCTTTTTATTAAAGACATTTAACTTAAGACATAAAAGAGCGATCTGCAGTTGCTATTTTTTTGTACTTGACTGACATGTAGCACTGCAATTTTGGAGTGTAACCAACAAGGGACAAGATGAAGGTTATTTCAGCAGCTACCCATTCTGTATGCTGAATATGTGCGGTTGTAACTTGTGTCTGTGGTTTAATTGGACACTCATCTGTTGTTGCTTGGGGTAAAATGATAATGTAAACTAATTTAAAGTAAATTCACCCGATTCCTCAACAGGTTTTTCCACCTAAGAATCAGGTCACACACTCAGCATATCAGTACAGTGGTTAGAAAGTACCCGCTCTCTGCTGGAAGGAGAATAGCTCTGCTTCAGGCTAATTATAACTGAATGACTAAATACATTTCAACTCATGCTGAAACATGTTAATGTTCTAGGAGTTCAGGTGAAACTAGAAAAGTTCAATGCAGCATTGCAGCATATTTTCTGTCAGTGAGTTTTGCAAGTTGGGTTGGGAGAGGGAGTCTGCAAAGCTTACAAAATAAGCCATTTCTAAGTCATTTTAGTCTTTCTTCTTTCTATAAAATTACATTTCAGTCACAATATAAAACAATGAAAGCACATGGCAGATGGAAGAAAAACAAAAACAAATAGGCAATACTGCCAGTTGTCATTCTTTGGTTTAAAATACTTTGCTGAAGGTCATGGTTCCTTTCTCCAAGCCTACCTGCATGACTGAAAATGTGACAGCCAATGAACCATAACTACCTTGCCGGAAGATAATCTAATCTCTGAGCAATATATAGAAACAGTGAAAATAAAGAGACATCACAATTGGAGAAAGAATAATAAAAATTTTCTCCAAAAGAAGATTGTTACACTTAAAGTGTTCCTGGATTGATTTGATTTTTATTTGACCTTTATTTAACTAGGCAAGTCAGTTAAGAACAAATTCTTATTTTCAATGACGGCCTAGGTACAGTGGGTAAACTGCCTGTTCAGGGGCAGAACGACAGATTTGTACCTTGTCAGCTCGGGGGTTTGAATTTAACATTGATTGACTTTGGGAAAGAGGAACTTAATGCATATCATCAGAACCGTTTTTATTTTATTGACCTGTGTTTACTAGCATTTTTATGCAAAAGTGGGACAGAGGGATAATAGAAAAGTATTTAAGAAAAAAACATCTACAATCCATCTTATATATTTATTATAGTCTCGCTGACTGGCGTGACAATAGTATGCATTGGTTGATGAAATGTCGATGAAAATGTATAAATCGACTTGATTGGAGGTACACAACACACTGCCTGCCTGCTTCTGGTCATGAGCTGTCCGGTTGTTACCGAGAACCACATACCAGATTTTTAACAGGGTCGTTAGCAATTGAGTTTTCAAAGTAATTTCTGTGACCACCTAGCTTAAATTGACGTCGGATTAAAATGAGACTATAGTGTTCATTAAGTGACCATTGGAATATAAAAAATTGTGGATTACCTGAATTTGTGTAACAGTTTAGCTTCTGTCCCTCTCCTCGCCCCAACCTGAGCTCGAACCAGGGACCCTCTGCACACATCAACAACAGCCACCCTTGAAGTGACGACACCGATTGAAATGCTATTAGCGCGCACCACCGCTAACTAGCTAGCCATTTCACATCGGTTACATTTGCAGCTGTAACAGTTTTTTATTAAATGTATACTTTATCCCCCTCACCTGCTAATTTCCTTCCATTAAGAACCAATGATGTGGTACCTTTCTGTAAAATTTCTGACAATGCTCAAATATTTTTCAGAAAAATCTCCGCTAGCTACTAGCAGCAACAGTGCTAGTAGCTAGGTAAGAACAGACGGATGAGAGGCAAGCTACAAGCAAAGGAAGCTATATTTTGCTATGGAAGATTTTTCACATGGCTGAAGTCATCTGTGTAAACTGTTGGCTTTGAAACTTGCACCTAATCAGAGCACAAACAAATAAGCAAAACTAAAATAGCGAACGTTCTTGGTTGCTATTGCCAGTTAGCTAGCCAACTAACGTTTGCTGACATTACAAGCCAACAAGGATGTGATGTTAGCTGTATGGACAGATCATGCACGAGCACAACTCAATGTTGACAATAATCCCACATTATTCCACAAAGCACAGCTAGCTAGCAAAGTTCATAGTCAACATTGAACTTTGGGAAACTGCTACGTTGGTCATTTATAATACATGCATTGGCCATTTCTCATCTAACATTAGCTACTCCATACACTAAGTGAAATACAATTGTATTTGTCAGATGCACAAAATACAACCTGTGTAGACTTTACTGTGAAATGCTTGCTTATGAGCCCTTCTCAACAATGCAGAGTTAACTCTTAGATGTTATATCCCCCATATGTGTAAAAACCAACGCTGGAGTCGAGAAGCAGGTACGGGGAGTTGACATTTAATTAGGAACAGACAAAGAGCAAGACAGGAACAGCGTCAGCACACGGATACACAACAACAAATGACAATCAATGCAGCAGCGATGAATAGAGATGGGGAACTGACAAACCTAGGGGATGAAATAAACAGGCGATTGAGTCCAGGTGAGTCCAATAATATGCTGATGCGCATGACAGGGAAAGGCAGGGGTACGTACTGATGGTGGCAGGAGTGCATAATGCTGGGGAGCCTGATGGGGAGCGGGAGCAGTCATGACAGTCATACCCCCCCCTAGGGGCGCTACCCGGCGTCCCACCTGGGCGAGCCTGGCGGGCCGGCTGATGCACGGGCACTGGACAAACCGGCTGGGCGTAAAATCCCGATGAACCGGCAGGGGTGTGAGAGCCTGCCAAACCGGCTGAGGCTTGGGAACCTGATGACCTGGTTGAGGCGTGACAGCCTGAGGATCCCACTGGACCATGGGAGCCTGATGATGGGAGCCTGTTTGCGAGCCAGCTAGGCATAAAAACCTGACGATCCGGCTGAGGCCTGACGTGGGATGGGTAGGAGTGCATAATGCTGGGAAGCCTGGTGCCTTTGAGCGCCAGGGAAGGGAAGCGGGAGCAGGTGTGACAATATGGGGGATTTTGAGAGGTTGAGGACTGGTTCCGAATGAATGCTGTAAGGTCCCGTGCCTTATAATGCTAAAAAGTCCTAATCGGTCTGCTCTCTGTTTCCATTCTCTAAGTGGAGCCGACTTGAAGTGTCAGACCCCACATTTGCATAGGGAGTGACGCGTCACATTTTCTGGCCTATCCAGACAGCAAATCGATTATCTCTTCCTCTGAGCGAGTGAGCCCATTTTGGGAGACAGCAAATTAACGGTGACAGTCTAGTGAGTCCTGACATTGTGGTTTAATCTCACAGTAATATTATCAGCCAGATTTAGAGATCTCAACATTAAAAAAATACTATATAAATAATTTAATAGAATTGAAAGAATACCACTTTCTCTTTGTCACAGATGGACAAAATCACTTTGTACTTAAAGCTGAAGTTGTAACGAGTCTGCACACATCTGTGCCACTGAGTGGACATTTAACACAAAATTTACTGTCGACAGTTATATCAAATATACCAATATTGTACTGTCAGTAAATATGATAATATTTATTTTACAGTTATAAGAAATTTGAAATCCTATAGTAAGTCATTTAGAATTTGATTGATACTATATTTAGAAAGCAGTTGAGTCATTTCAAGCCCTATTGCCCCACTTGATGAATAGTGAAAAAATATTATTTTTCATATATACTTGTGCCCTCAAAAGTGAGTACACCACAACAATGTATCAGAAAGCTGAGTTCCAGATGTTTATTTTATGTAACATTTCCAGTTATTGTTTATGGCCATCTCATGAAAAATGTGTACATTTGAGTATTTCCATTTAGGCGGAAATTAACATTCTGCTACATCATTCAACTGGTATAAAAAAATAGTAACATGAGAGGAATAAATAAGCTATATACAGGGAGTACCAGACCAATGTGCAGGGGTACAAGGTATTTGAGGTTGATATGTACATAAAGGCAGGGTAAAGTGACAACGCATCAGGATAGATAATAGATTTTAAAATATCACCTTTATTTAACCAGGTAGGCTAATTGAGAACAAGTTATCATTTACAACTGCGACCTGGCCAAGATAAAGCATAGCAGTGTGAACAGACAACAACACAGAGTTACACATGGGGTGAACAATAAACAAGTCGATAACATAGTAGAAAAAAAGAGTCTATATACAGTGGGGCAAAAAAGTCTTGTCAGCCACCAATTGTGCAAGTTCTCCCACTTAAAAAGATGAGAGAATAATTTTAATCATAGGTACACTTCAACTATGACAGACAAAATGAGAAACGAAATCCAGAAATGTAGGGTTTTTATGAATTTATTTGCAAATTATGGTGGAAAATAAGTATTTGGTCAATAACAAAAGTTTATCTCAATACTTTGTTATATACCCTTTGTTGGCAATAACAGAGGTCAAACATTTTCTGTAAGTCTTCACAAGGTTTTCACACACTGTTGCTGGTATTTTGGCCCATTCCTACATGCAGATCTCCTCTAGAGCAGTGATGTTTTGGGGCTGTTGCTGGGCAACACGGACTTTCAACTCCCTCGTAAGATTTTATATGGGGTTGAGATCTGGAGACTGGCTAGGCCACTCCAGGACCTTGAAATGTTTCTTTCAAAGCCACCCCTTCGTTGCCCGGGCGGTGTGTTTGTGATCATTGTCATGCTGAAAGACCCAGCCACGTTTCATCTTCAATGCCCTTGCTGATGGAAGGAGGTTTTCACTCAAAATCTCACGATACATAGCCCCATTCATTCTTTCTTTTACACGGATCAGTCGTCCTGGTCCCTTTGCAGAAAAACAGCCCCAAAGCATGATGTTTTCACCCCCAAGATTCACAGTAGGTATGGTGTTCTTTAGATGCAACTCAGCATTCTTTGTCCTCCAAACACGACGAGTTGAGTTTTTACCAAAAAGTTAATTTTTGGTTTCATCTGTCCATATCATATTCTCCCAATCTTCTTCTGGATCATCCAAATGCTCTCTAGCAAACTTCAGACGGGCCTGGACATGTACTGGCTTAAGCAAGGGGACACGTCTGGCACTGCAGGATTTGAGTCCCTGGCGCCGTAGTGTGTTACTGGTGGTAGGCTTTGTTACTTTGGTCCCAACTCTCTGCAGGTCATTCACTAGGTCCCCCCGTGTGGTTCTGGGATTTTTGCTCACCGTTCTTGTGATCATTTTGACCCCACATGGTGAGATCTTGCGTGGAGACCCAGATCGAGTGAGATTATCAGTGGTCTTGTATGTCTTCCATTTCCTAATAATTGCTCCCACAGTTGATTTCTTCAAACCAAGCTGCGTACCTATTGCAGATTCAGTCTTCCGAGCCTGGTGCACATCTACAATCTACAATTTTGACAGCTCTTTGGTCTTGGTCATAGTGGAGTTTGGAGTGTGACTGTTTGAGGTTGTGGACAGGTGTCTTTTATACTGATAACAACTCCAAACAGGTGCCATTAATACAGGTAACGAGTGGAGGACAGAGGAGCCTCTTAAAGAAGTTTACAGGTCTGTGAGAGCCAGAAATCTTGCTTGTTTGTAGGTGACCAAATACTTATTTTTCCACCATAATTTGCAAATAAATTCATGAAAAATTCTACAATGTGATTTTCTGGATTTTGTTTTCTCATTCTGTCTGTCATAGTTGAAGTGTACCTATGATGAAAATTACAGGCCTCTCTCATCTTTTTTAAGTGGGAGAACTTGCACAATTGGTGGCTGACTAAATACGTTTTTGCCCCACTGTACATTGTGTGCAAAAGGCATGAGGAGGTAGGAAATAAATAGGCCATAGGAGCGAATAATTACAATTTAGCAGATTAACACTGGAGTGATAAATGATCAGATGATCATGTGCAAGTAGAGATACTGGAGTGCAAAAGAGCAGAAAAGTAAATAAATAAAAACAGTATGGGGATGAGGTAGGTATATTGGTTGGGCTATTTACAGATGGAATATGTACAGCTGCAGCGAACGGTTAGCTGCTCAGATAGCAGATGTTTAAAGTTGGTGAGGGAAATAAAAGTCTCCAACTTCAGTGATTTTTGCAATTTGTTCCAGTCACAGGCAACAGAGAACTGGAAGGAAAGGCAGCCAAATGAGGTGTTGGCTTTAGTGATGATCAGTCAGATACACCTGCTGGAGCGCGTGCTACGGGTGGGTGTTGCCATCGTGACCAGTGAACTGAGATAAGGCGGAGCTTTACCTAGCATGGACTTATAGATGACCTGGAGCCAGTGGGTCTGGCAACGAATATGTAGCGAGGGCCTGCCGACTAGAGCTTACAGACGGCACTGTGATAAACTGCATCTAGTTTGCTGAGTGGATTATTGGAAGCTATTTTGTAGATGACATCGCCGAAGTCGAGGATCGGTAGGATAGTCAGTTTTACTAGGGTAAGTTTGGTGGCGTGAGTGAGTGAAGGAGGCTTTGTTGCGAAATAGAAGGACGATTCTAGATTGGATTTTGGATTGGAGATGTTTGATATGAGTCTGGAACGAGAGTTTACAGTCTAGCCAGACACCTAGGTACTTATAGATGACCACATATTCTAGGTCGGAACCATCCAGGGTGGTGATGCTAGTCGGGCGTGCGGTTGCAGGCAGCAAACGGTTGAAAAGCATGCATATGGTTTTACTAGCGTTTAATAGCAGTTGGAGGCCACGGAAGGAGTTTTGTATGGCATTGAAGCTCGTTTGGAGGTTAGATAGCACAGTGTCCAAGGAAAGGCCAAAATATACAGAATGGTGTCGTCTGCGTAGAGGTGGATCAGGGAATCGTCCGCAGCAAGAGCAACATCATTGATATATACAGAGAAAAGTGTCGGCCCGAGAATTGAACCCTGTGGTACCCCCATAGAGACTGCCAGAGGACCGGACAACAGGCCCTCCGATTTGACACACTGAACTCTGTCTGCAAAGTAGTCGGTGAACCAGGCAAGGCAGTCATTAGAAAAACCGAGGCTACTGAGTCTGCCAATAAAATTATGGTGATCGACAGAGTCGAAAGCTGCCGATTATGATATCATTTAGTACATTGAGCGTGGCTGAGGTGCACCCCTGACTGGCTCAGAAACCGGCTTGCACAGCGGAGAAGGTACGGTGGGATTCGAGATGGTCAGTGATCTGTTTGTTAACTTTGCTTTTGAAGATCTTAGATAGGCAGGGCAGGATGGATATAGGTCTGTAACAGTTTGGGTCCAGGGTGTCTCCCCCTTTGAAGAGGGGGATGACCGCAGCAGCTTTCCAATCATTGGGGATCTCAGACGATAAGAAAGAGAGGTTGAACGGGCTGGTAATTGGGGTTGCGACAATGGCGGCGGATAGTTTCAGAAATAGAGGGTCCAGATTGTCAAGCCCAGCTGATTTGTATGGGTCCAGGTTTTGCAGCTCTTTCAGAATATCAGCTATCTGGATTTGGGTAAAGGAGAAGCTGGGGAGGCTTGGGCAAGTAGCTGCGGGGGGGCGGACCTGTTGGCCGAGGTTGGAGTTGCCAGGAGGAAGGCATGGCCAGCCGTTGAGAAATGCTTGTTGAAGTTTTCATCATGGATTTATCGGTGGTGACCGTGTTACCTAGCCTCAGTGCAGTGGGCAGCTCGGAGGAGGTGCTCTTGTTCTCCATGGACTTTACAGTGTCCCAGAACTTTTTGGAGTTAGAGCTACAGGATGCACATTTCTGCTTGAAAAAAGCAGGCCTTTGCTTTACTGACTGACTGCGTGTATTGGTTCCTGACTTCCCTGAACAGTTGCATATCGCAGGGACTATTCGATGCTATTGCAGTCCGCCACAGGATGTTTTTGTGCTGGTCGAGGGCAGTCAGGTCTGGAGTGAACCAAGGGCTATATCTGTTCTTAGTTCTGCATTTTTTGAATGGATCATGCTTATCTAAGATGGTGAGGAAGTTACTTTTAAAGAATTACCAGGCATCCTCAACTGACGGGATGAGGTCAATATCCTTCCAGGATACCCGGGCCAGGTCGATTAGAAAGGCCTGCTCGCAGAAGTGTTTTAGGGAGTGTTTGACAGTGATGAGGGGTGGTTGTTTGATCGCGGACCCGTGGACCCGGATACAGGCAATGAGGCAGTGATCGCTGAGATCCTGATTGAAGACAGCGGAGGTGTATTTGGAGGGCAAGTTGGTCAGGATAATGTCTATGAGGGTGCCGATGTTTACGGATTTAGGGTTGTACCTGGTGGGTTCCTTGATGATTTGTGTGAGATTGAGGGCATCTAGCTTAGATTGTAGGACTGCCAGGGTGTTAAGCATATCCCAGTTTAGGTCACCTAACAGAACAAACTCTGAAGCTAGATGGGGGGCGATCAATTCACAAATGGTGTCCAGGGCACAACTGGGAGCTGAGGGGGGTCATAGCAAGCGGCAACAGTGAGAGACTTATTTCTAGAGAGATTGATTTTTAAAATTAGAAGTTTGAACTGTTTGGGTATGGACCTGGAAAGTATGACATTACTTTGCAGGTTCTCTCTGTAGTAGAACGCAACTCCTCCCCCTTTGGCAGTTCTATCATGACAGAAAATGTTATAGTTGGGTATGGAAATCTCAGCCTTTTTGGTGGCCTTCCTAAGCCAGGATTCAGACACGGCAAGGACATCAGGGTTGGCAGTGTGCAGTGAGTAAAACAAACTTAGGGAGGAGGCTTCTGATGTTAATAAGGTATTTGAGGTCGATGTGTGCGTTAATGCAGGGTAAAGTGTCTAGGCATCAGGATAGATAATATTAAGAGTAAGAATAAAGAACAGAGTAGCAGCAGCATATGATGATTGTTAAAGTGTGTACGTCTGTGTGTGGGTGTGTGTGTCTGTGTGTGTTGTGTCGGTATTCGAGTGTATGTTATTAGTGTGTGAGTAAAGCCAGTGTGTCTATAGAAAGAAAATGAATAGCTAAGCACAGGCAAAGCCCTAGAGGAAAACCTGCTTCAGTCTGCATTCCAACAGACACAAATCCACCTTTCAGCAGGACAATAACCTAAAAACACAAGACTAATTATACACTGGAGTTGCTTACCAAGACGAAGTTCAATGTTGCTGAGTGTAGCCAAGTTACAGTTTTGACTTGAATCGGTTTGAATATCGTGAATAATTTTTTAAAGAATAATGGGCAAATATTATAGAATCTAGGTTTGCAAAGCTCTTTGAGACTTACCCAGAAAACTCACAGCTGTAATAGCTGCCAAATGTGATTCTAACATGTATTGACTCATGGTTGAACATGATTGAACACTTATCTTATCAAAATATAGTAGTGTTTATTTTCAATTTTTCTTCCACTTTGACATGACAAAATATTTTGTGTAGGTTGTTGACAAAAAAATGACAATTCTATACATTTTAATACCACTTTCTAACACAACAAAATGTGGAAAAAGTCAAGGGGTGTGAATACCTTTTGAAGGCACTGTAACTGGTCCATCTGCACCACCTTCTGTAGCACTTTACGGTCTGATGGTATATTTGCCATACCAAGTGGTGATGTAGACAATCAATAAACTCTCGATGGAGCAACTGTAGAACTTTTGAGGACCTGAGGGTCCATGCCAAATCTTTTCAGCCTCCCGAGGGGGAAGGGGTGCTGTCGTGCCCTCTTCACTAGTAAACTGGCTGATTCAGCAACGTAGTTAGCTGACGTTACAACTCTTACTTTATGCTCTGAATCAGTACACTCCCTCTGGGATGGAGGAGACATTTTGACCTTTCACTTTCGTGTATAGTTTTGACAACCCAGTCCCGACAAACACGCACGCACAGTGTGTGCTTATTTTCATTTACTAGGTGGCTCTTAAAAGTGCCTTTGCCATTCAACGATGCTCAACGAGCTCAATGAACAGGGAGTGGGGTGTGTGTACTACTGCGCGAGCCTTACTACTACGAAGAAGAGAACGGTGAAAAGACACAGACTCTCAAGGAATACTTGTTGCTCTCTTCCTTCTGATGCATTCCATCCATACGGTACATCCCAGGACACACTACTTAATGGCACGATAGCAGATTGTGTTTCCTGTCAGAGAAATGCGTACACCAGCCCTCTGTATGCACTTGTTTATCTTCTGATCCCACCACTTGTTTATCTTCTGGTCCCTACGGAACATCCAGCTCCTCTGCTCTGCAGGGCCGTAGCTACACCGGAAGTCACGAGTCATTATAAGCAGTCAAATTCCACATGACCATTTCATCACAGTAACTAGGCTTCTCTGATGCTGCTGATGATCATTAGTAGCCTACCAAACTTGCTAACTGTCTGGTACTCAGCACTCTATTGTCCCCCTAATCACTCTGACATCAATGCATATGTTTTCCAAAATAAAATCAAACACTTCATGAGAGCCCATGAGCTCATGTTGCACAACATTTCTATAGGCTATGCAATCGTGTGAGAAAACGGAGTTTAATGGCCTCTATTAGAGAGAGGAGGATCCCATCAGCTTTCTATAGGCTAGGCCTATTATATTTATGTATCAAATTTCCCAATATTAAGCACATTTTATTTACTTTACAACTGGAGTAAAGCAAATCAACCCAGTGTGTCCTGGGTTATGAGCCAGCCCTGGCTCTGTGAACTCCGAGCCAGACCGAGGCTCTTGCAGTACACAAATGGTTCCAGTGGGCAGTTGAGGTTTGGAGTGATGCTCGTGTGAGGATCCAGCGTGCGTCTGGCTCCCCACCAGGAACCTCCCACTCTGCCTGCCCTACGTACAGGTTACAGCTTCCCAGTGACTATTGTATCTCACCTTTGTTTTATGTCTCCCTTCTCGGGGGGGGGAGGTATGTCATGTCTACCCCCGCTCCTCTTCTCCTGCGTTCATCATCGCCGGTTTACTAGCAACTGGTTCGGGCATTCATCATTACAGCTGTAATGCACGTGCATTTGCAATATAATTAAACTGTGAAAAAAACATCACCAAATGGACATGATGAAATCAACACAACGAGCGAAGGAAAGGAACAACTATCACTGCCCGGCCATCCCGAGTTCATCAGGCCAGTCAATTATGCATTCCTGCAGGATTTTTGAGCATGTCAAATTCGTGATGGTAAATGACAAATGGACATAACATCCTGATTTGGCATTTTAAAATCTTTCTTATTGCATTTGGACATTTCTTATGGCATTTGGCCCAAAAAAAGTGACTTTTGACTTCCTATGAAATCATATTGCAAATGGACAAAACATATTCCCAATGCACAAGTAAAAAAAATCTAAAATTATGATAAAGTTTTACAAAAGTATATTCATACAGTTCTTACACATGATTAATTGACAAAAAAAATCGAAAGAATTTCGAAAAACGGTCCAGAAAGCACTTTTTTACGGGGGTGATAAGTTTTTGAAAAACAGTTCACATTTTCGACTTTTGACTTCCTATGAAATCATATTGTAAATGGACAAAACATATTCCCTATGCACAAGTAAAAAATAATTAAAAAAATTATGATAATAAAATATGACTAAAGTATGTTGATACAGTTCTTATACATGTGTAATTGACACAAACATCGAAAGAATTTTTAAAAAACGGTCCAGAAACCACTTTTTTAAGGGTTTGTGAAGTTTTTTCAAAATTTCAGCTATTTTTTACTTTTGACTGTTGACTTCCTATGAAATCATATTGCAAATGGACAAAACATATGCCTTATGCACAAGTTAAAAAAATGTAAAAAATGATAATAAAATTGGACAAAAGTATATTCTTACACATGTGTAATTGACAAAAAAATCGGACATTACAGTGTCCCCAAACTTTGAGTTAGAGCTACAGTTTGCTTCTGTTTGAAAAAGCTAGCCTTTGCTTTCCTGACTGACTGTGTGTATTGGTTCCTGACTTCCCTGAACAGTTGCATATCGGACTATTTGATGCTATTGCAGACCGCCACAGGATGTTTTTGTGCTGGTCGAGGGCAGTCAGTTCTGGAGTGAACCAAGGGCTATATCTGTTGAAGTACATACAGACTGCGCAAAACAAACAAAGCAGAACTCTTGCCTTTCAAGCAACTTTTTTCAAATCATCATTAGAGTAGCATCTTGCAGCCTTAGAATGTATTAAAAATCAAATTATATAGCCCAACATTTATAACTAAAGTTACATAAACAATCCTTAAATTTAGCATATAGGAGTACCTATTTCTTTGTTTTAACTGCTCAACACAGACTAGCCGCATGTGCGCACTCCCTCAAATTGTTTGGAGAAAATATATTTTCTATATTATTCAGCTTTGTTCAATTTTATTCTTCATAATATAACATAATATAAAATAATGCCAAGGAATTATAAGCAAATCTTGTCTGCTAAATGAACTAGTGTAGCCCACAGCCATATGGCATAGTCAGATCAGGACCTAACATGAGGACAACTAGGCTATTCTGCTACTCTGTTATTCCAAAATAGACTACATTTTCTTCAAAACATGTTTCTTTAGACCTGTCTAAAATTTAAAAATGGATTTAATGGGACGTTGTAGGCTATATGACATGGATTCATTTGACCTTTTTAGAATGTAGATATTCCCAAGGTCTGCATCAATGGCTTGTATGGAAGTCAGGAGAGGCTAAAGGTGTTTATGTTAATTAACGGTCAATTTCCGTGAGAGCAGTAGTTATTTGCTTGACAATCACCGGCTGACCAAATTTTGTGACCATCACAAACCTACTTGCTTCCATTCAGCCACAAGAGCATTAGTGAGGTCGGACACCAATGTTGGGCGATTAGGCCTTACTCGCAGTCGGCATTCCAATTCATCCCAAAGGTGTTCGATGAGGTTCAGGTCAGGGCTCTGTGCAGGGCAGTCAAGTTCTTCCACAGCAATCTCAACAAATCATTTCTGTATGGACCTTGCTTTGTGCACAAGGGCATTGTCATGCTGAAACAGGAAAAGGCATTCCCAAAATTGTTGCCACAAAATTGGAAACTCAGAATTATCTAGAATGTTTTCCCTTCACTGGAACTAAGAGACCTTGCCCAAACCACGAAAAACAGCCCCAGACCATTATTCTTCCTCCACCAAACTTGGCTATATGCATTCAGGCAGGTAGCGTTCTCCTGGCATCCTCCAAACCCAGATTAGTCCATCGGACTGTAACGGCGTTCGTCTGTTGAATGAAGAGAGTCGGACCGAAATGCAGCGTGTAGGTTACTCATGACTTTAATGATAGATATGACGGTACATGAAATAACTGAAATACGAAAACAACAAACGAAACGTGAAACTAAATACAGCCTATCTGGTGACTACAACACAGAGACAGGTACAAACACCCACCAAATACAAAGCGAACTCAGGCTACCTAAATTCGGTTCCCAATCAGAGACAACGACAAGCACCTGACTCTGATTGAGAATCGCCTCAGGCAGCAAAGCATAACAACACCCCTAATCAGCCGCGATCCCAAATAATACAAACCCCAATACGAATCACAACATATAAACCCATGTCACACCCTGGCCTACCCAAACATATAACAAAAACACAAAATACAATGACCAAGGCGTGACACGGACTACCAGAAGGTGAAGCGTGATTCATCACTCCAGAGAACGCGTTTCCACTGCTCCGACGCTTAGCATTTTGCATGGTGATCTTAAGCTTGTGTGCGGTTGCACGGTCGCTTCAGCACTCAGCGGTGCCATTCTGTGAGCTTGTGTGGCCTACCTCTTCGTGGCTGAGCCGTTGTTGCTCCTAGACTTTTCACTTCAGAATAACAACATTTACAGTTGACCGGGGCAGCTCTAGCAGGGCAGAAATTTGTGGAACTGACTTGTTGGAAATGTGACATTCTATGACGGTGCCATATTGAAAGTCATTGAGCTATTCAGTACGGGCCATTCAACTGACAATGTTTGTGTATGGAGATTGCATGGCTGCATGCTCAATTTTATACACCTGTCAGCATCAGGTTTGGCTGAAATAGCCGAATCCACTAATTTGAAGGCGTGTCCACATACTTTTAATGTATTTTTGTTGTCCCACAGATTATCTTTCTGCTTTGTATGTGTTAGCCTATCTATTGTATTAAAATCACATATTTTTGTATCATTCATTTTTGCATGAGAGGTCTAGTATGTGTGGTCTCATTGAAATAGAGTAGGCTGCCTAATTGGGTGAAGAATCCCGTGGCACTTAACTTGAATATGAAATTAACTTTAATATGATTTGACTGTAGATTACTACAGTGAGTGTAAATAAATATTGATAATGGAATGAAGTGGAAGGGCGCTCAACCAAGTGAACCGAAGTATAATCATCATTGAAAAGGAAAAAAGGCACAATGCACACATAGGTTTGGTCACTATGGTGAGCGAGCGTTGCGCCTTTTCATTTTCAAATAAATATTGATTAACCAATTATTTGTCTCTGCTTGCAAATCATCCTCCTAAAAAGTGGTCTATATATCCTATAGGCCTATGCAAAACATAGCAAGTGCTGTTGTCATCATTCTTGCTGCTTCCAGTTCAGTAGCCATAACTGTGAGATCAGGTGCGCTTGTGGTCTAAATTAAATAGAGTAGGCTATAGACTATGCATGGGCAGAGAAGCACAGGATAGTTATCTTTCCAAGGAAATAGGCCTAAATATGATAGGCCTAAATAGGCCTATGATTAGGCTATAGTTCACTACATTGCCGAGAAATAGGCCTAAATATTGATCAACCTTATATCTCAGTCTGAAAATCTTCCCGACTCTTAAAAGGTAGGCTCCAACTACATCTAGCATATTTTCTGATATATTGTGTAACTGGGCTACAGTATAAGGGCCATGTGGGAATCTCTGGTAATTTAACCTATTTCTTAAGTAATATTTGCACATTTGAAATTGCCTATAGGGTTTAGCTTTGTCACATACACCTAAAATAACATTGCGGGACTGTGGTTGGGTTTGGGACCAGTTCTTGTGGTAGCAAGTGGGAGTCGGAAAGCCAGCAGGCGTGGGCGGGAGGAGGCTGAAGAAATCGGTCCCATGCAGACCTCTACTGTGCACCATGTTAGCTGTTTATTAATTGTGTCAGTGTGAAAAATAGGGAAACTGACAGATCAATAATATTACATTGTCATACTGACTAATAAAACTCACATTACACTGAAAGAAAGTCAGAATATATAATATCTAGGTCTAGTGTGATTGAGGCAAAAATAATTTGCTAGAGTAGCTTATTCATTCACCTCAGTCGAGAGGGGAGGAAACAATACATGTCAGTCACAATATTAGCTCAGCACTGCAACACTAGTTTAGTTTTCAATTTTGTTAAGTTCAACAGCAGTTACATCAGTCAAATAAAGAGTATCGCGTTTCTGCTCTGCTTGCTTTTACAACTCAGTGAAAGAGCACAACACATACACACTGAAGTATGCTCAACTCTCCTGTGCTGGTCCAGCCAGCCTTCCAGAATCTTTGCCTTCACACAGCCTGTCAGCCCTCTCTGTGGTGTCTGCCTGGTCCTAAATTCAGCTGGCTGAACACTTCAAACAGCCTACCCAACTTCTCTGAGGTGTCCACATGGTCCTAAAGCACACATTGCCACTTTTTGTATCACATTGCAATGATAAAACTGGGGGTGGATGGAAACCCCCTACCTGTCCCCAGCATTTGACCAACAGCATAAATACACCTATATTTATTTCCCTTTTGCATGTCAAAAACCGAATGACCACTGCTGCTTCTGTTTTTAACATATTAGATTATATTATTATGAAGGAGCAGCTGTCAGGCATATGTGTATAGGTGGCAGGGAAGTCAGGGCGCAGGAGAGTCAAACGGAGTGTAAAATGGAGTCTTTTAATAATGTCATAGTAACATGCTCCATAACACTAAACAGGAAAAGAACAATAAACAAATATGGGTATGAAGACCCGTCGCAAACCTATACAACAAATACACTACACTGACAATAAACAATCTCTGACAAAGACAAGAGGGGAAACAGTGGGTTAAATACACAACAGGTAATGAATGGGATTGAAAACAGGTGTGTGGGAAGACAAGACAAAACCAATGGGAAATGAAAAATGGATCAATGATGGCTAGAAGACCGGTGACGTCGAACGCCGAGCACCGCCCGAACAAGGAGAGGCAACGACTTCGGTAGAAGTTGTGACAAGCTAGCTCACGAAAAAAAACGATTGCACCAGGGAGAATGCAACAAGCATGCAGATGCAATAAGTGAACACACATTATCTAACTGGGTATATCTAAGGTAAACTCACATAAACTCATACATCGCCTTTGTCCGTACAATGGCCCTTATTTTAGCGCCCCAAAAACGTAATACTTCCAGTTCAACTGTAATGTTAATACCATTGTAAAGCACAATTTCTCCCCTTTCCTACATAATCAATTACATGACCTAAACACTGCCCGTTTCTGCATAATTCAAGCAGGCAATGAGCCCCGTTGGGTCTTTTTTTAAATGGCGGGTGGGGAAGCGAAACTAATGCTTGATAGTGAGAAGGAGAGACGTCGTGTGGGAAAATTACTTTTTTTCAATCGATCTGTCCAACTTATCACCTTATCGCCTCTAAAATGTAAATAAAACACTAGAAAGTGTTTATATAATGTGTCATTATATACCTATTTGAAGGTTTGTGTCAAATTTGAAACTGTTTTTTAAAGCGGTGCTAAAGTGATCTTATAAGTAAACAGAGGCTTTGAGAATGATGATCGCATGCAATGATGACGCAAAAAATGACTAGGTATCCCCCCCTTACCCCCGCCACTGTCCATTTCTTGTTTTTAAAGGATGAGAGTAGTGCTACACCAGGTGGAGAGAGATTGTAAGACAGAAATAGTTGCTTTATGCGTGCTGTTTTGAACTTTTCTCCAATACTATACGTTTCTATTCAACGCTTGAATAGAAACGTAGAAATGTAGTTTACAGTCCCATTAGTTTTCTTTGTAGCCTCGTTTGAATATTGCGGTTGCGCACATTTGTACGGAATGGGGTGAGTTTACGTTAGCTAACAAAGTATGATGTGCTCCCAGTTAACTTCCATTCAGAAATAATTTTATATTTCAGAGTTAGTAAGATATTAGTTTAGAAAGACTTACCATGTACTTACCATGACTTAGCATGTACCATGCAAGCTACCATGTATCTATAGCTATTTAGCTGCTTATCAAAGGAAGATAACAGGTTAATTTGACCAAAAAAATCGACCAAACTATTTCTCAATGTTTCTCAAAATGACTAGCTGGCTAATTCATTTGATCATGCTTTGTGATACACCCCGTTGTGTACTATTTTAGTCCACATAACATGTCGGCCTGTCACAGTAAAACCTGATGAAAAACATGGGGGAAACAGTCAAATTGGCCAGGCAACGTCATGTTTTTTGTCCTTCCAGATCCGCGATGAGAAGTTTCTAGATAGTGTATCCCTCTGTCCTTCGACACTTGTTGGATGTAAATGTCCGGTTTATCCGGTCCCAGGATCCCATAACTGTTATGATAATTAATTTACAAGTTAGCTAATTACAATGAGCTTTTTGCTTTAGTGCCATCTGTACCTGAAAGAGCAGATCTAGTCTCACGTGTGGAAGACTCATTGGGAGGGAGAACCTCTGATTGAATTCACATTGAGTGCCCCAGGACGGTCCATTTGTGCTATAATTTATTATTATGAAATCCAGCCATTTCATTGGGGCAGTTCCCCCTCATGGCAAATAGCTGACAGAACAATCCAACCAATTTTCGCAAAGCCTATGCACCCACAGTGGTGGTGCTGCTGCTGCTGGCAGTCACTGAGGGGCAGAGTAGTAAGTAACTGAACAACTTGTTTTGAACAATATATTTTGGAAACAGGAAAATGTACGCATTTATCACACTTTTTAAACATAAGCCATGAATTGTAAAATATATACTGTACAAGAATATAAACGCCACAATATTTTACTGAGTTACAGTTCACTTAAGGAAATCAGTTAATTGAAATACATCAATTGGGCCCTAGGCAATAGATTTCACATGATTGAGAATATAGATATGTGTCTGTTGGTCACAGATACCTCAAAAAAATGGGCTTCACATCAGCAAACCGCTCGCCAACGCAACGCCATACATGTGGTCTGCAGTTTTTAGGCCGGTTGTTCGTACTGCCAAATTCTCTAAAACAACTTTGGAGGCAGCTTATGGTAGAGAAATTAACATTCAATTCTCTGGTACCATCTCTGGTGGACATTCCTGCAGTCAGCATGCCAATTGCACGCTCCCTATGCTCACTAACAGGGATGTAAACAAATGTTTACCCAACATTTGAAATAAGATATTTTTGTGTATGGAAAATGTCTAGGATCTTTTATTTCAGCTCATGAATGATGGGACCAATGCATATCAAATCAAATCAAATCAAATTTTATTTGTCACATACACATGGTTAGCAGATGTTAATGCGAGTGTAGCGAAATGCTTGTGCTTCTAGTTCTGACAATGCAGTAATAACCAACAAGTAATCTAACTAACAATTCCAAAACTACTGTCTTATACACAGTGTAAGGGGATAAAGAATATGTACATAAAGATATACGAATGAGTGATGGTACTGAGCAGCATAGGCAAGATACAGTAGATGGTATCGAGTACAGTATATACATATGAGATGGGTATGTAAACAAAGTGGCATAGTTAAAGTGGCTAGTGATACATGTATTACATAAGGATGCAGTAGATGATATAGAGTACAGTATATACGTATACATATGAGATGAATAATGTAGGGTATGTAAACATTATATTAGGTAGCATTGTTTAAAGTGGCTAGTGATATATTTTACATCATTTCCCATCAATTCCCATTATTAAAGTGGCTGGAGTTGAGTCAGTGTGCTGGCAGCAGCCACTCAATGTTAGTGGTGGCTGTTTAACAGTCCGATGGCCTTGAGATAGAAGCTGTTTTTCAGTCTCTCGGTCCCAGCTTTGATGCACCTGTACTGACCTCGCCTTCTGGATGATAGCGGGGTGAACAGGCAGTGGCTCGGGTGGTTGTTGTCCTTGATGATCTTTATGGCCTTCCTGTAACATCGGGTGGTGTAGGTGTCCTGGAGGGCAGGTAGTTTGCCCCCGGTGATGCGTTGTGCAGACCTCACTACCCTCTGGAGAGCCTTATGGTTGTGGGCGAGTAGTTGCCGTACCAGGCGGTGATACAGCCCGCCAGGATGCTCTCGATTGTGCATCTGTAGATGTTTGTGAGTGGTTTTGGTGACAAGCCAAATTTCTTCAGCCTCCTGAGGTTGAAGAGGCGCTGCTGCGCCTTCTTCACGCTGCTGTCTGTGTGAGTGGACCAATTCAGTTTGTCTGTGATGTGTATGCCGAGGAACTTAAAACTTACTACCCTCTCGACTACTGTTCCATCGATGTGGATAGGGGGGTGTTCCCTCTGCTGTTTCCTGAAGTCCACAATCATCTCCTTAGTTTTGTTGACGTTGAGTGTCAGGTTATTTCCCTGACACCACACTCCGAGGGCCCTCACCTCCTCCCTGTAGGCCGTCTCATCGTTGTTGGTAATCAAGCCTACCACTGTTGTGTCGTCCGCAAACTTGATGATTGAGTTGGAGGCGTGCGTGGCCACGCAGTCATGGGTGAACAGGGAGTACAGGAGAGGGCTCAGAATGCACCCTTGTGGGGCCCCAGTGTTGAGGATCAGCGGGGTGGAGATGTTGTTGCCTACCCTCACTACCTGGGGGTGGCCCGTCAGAAAGTCCAGTACCCAGTTGCACAGGGCGGGGTCGAGACCCAGGGTCTCGAGCTTGATGATGAGCTTGGAGGGTACTATGGTGTTGAATGCCGAGCTGTCGTCGATGAACAGCATTCTCACATAGGTATTCCTCTTCTCCAGATGGGTTAGGGCAGTGTGCAGTGTGGTTGAGATTGCATCGTCTGTGGACCTATTTGGGTGGTAAGCAAATTGGAGTGGGTCTAGGGTGTCAGGTAGGGTGGAGGTGATATGGTCCTTGACTAGTCTCTCAAAGCACTTCATGATGACGGAAGTGAGTGCTACGGGGTGGTAGTCGTTTAGCTCAGTTACCTTAGCTTTCTTGGGAACAGGAACAGTGGTGGCCCTCTTGAAGCATGTGGGAACAGCAGACTGGTATAGGGATTGCTGGAATATGTCCGTAAACACAACGGCCAGCTGGTCTGCGCATGCTCTGAGGGCGCAGCTGGGGATGCCGTCTGGGCCTGCAGCCTTGCGAGGGTTAACACGTTTAAATGTTTTACTCACCTCGGGCTGCAGTGAAGGAGAGTCCGCATATTTTCGTTGCAGGCTGTGTCAGTGGCACTGTATTGTCCTCAAAGCGGGCAAAAAAGTTATTTAGTCTGCCTGGGAGCAAGACATCCTGGTCCGTGACTGGGCTGGTTTTCTTCTTGTAGTCCGTGATTGAGTGTAGACCCTGCCACATACCTCTTGTGTCTGAGCCGTTGAATTGAGATTCTACTTCGTCTCTATACTGACGCTTAGCTTGTTTGATAGCCTTGCGGAGGGAATAGCTGTCAGTCACCTTGCCCTGATTAAAGGCAGTGGTTCGCACTTTCAATTTCACGCGAATGCTGCCATCAATCCACGGTTTCTGGTTGGGGAATGTTTTAATCGTTGCTATGGGGACGACATCTTCAACGCACGTTCTAATGAACTCGCACACCGAATCAGCGTATTCGTCAATGTTGTTATCTGACGCAATACGAAACATATCCCAGTGCACATGATGGAAGCAGTCTTGGAGTGTGGAATCAGCTTGGTCGGACCAGCGTTGGACAGACCTCTGCGAGGGAGCTTCTTGTTTTAGTTTCTGTCTGTAGGCAGGGATCAGCAAAATGGAGTCGTGGTCAGCTTTTCCGAAAGGAGGGCGGGGCAGGGCCTTATATGCATCGCGGAAGTTAGAGTAACAATGATCCAATGTTTTTCCCGCCCTGGTTGCGCAATCGATATGCTGATACATTTTAGGGAGTCTTGTTTTCAGATTAGCCTTGTTAAAATCCCCAGCTACAATGAATGCAGCCTCAGGATGTATGGATTCCATTTTGCAAGGAGTCAAATAAAGTTCATTCAGAGCCATCGATGTGTCTTTGTGGGGGGGAATATATACGGCTGTGATTATAATCGAAGATGATTCCTCTTGGTTGATAATGCGGTCGACATTTGATTGTGAGGAATTCTAAATCAGGTGAACAGAAGGATTTGAGTTTCTGTATGTTTCTGTGATCACACCACCTCTCGTTAGCCATAAGGCATACGCACCTGCCCCTCTTCTTACCAGAAAGATGTTTGTTTCTGTTGGCGCGATGCGTGGAGAAACCCGCTGGCTGCACCGCCTCCGATAGAGTCTCTCCAGTGAGCCATGTTTCCGTGAAGCAAAGAACGTTACAGTCTCTGATGTCCCTCTGGAATGCTACCCTTGCTCGGATTTCATCAAACTTGTTGTCAAGAGACTGGACATTGGTGAGAAGAATGCTAGGGAGTGGTGCACGATGTGCCCGTCTCCAGAGTCTGACCAGAAGCCTCGTTTCCCTCTTTTACGGAGTCGCTTTTTTGGGTCGCCGGCTGGGATCCATTCCCTTGTCCTGGTTGAAAGGCAGAACACAGGATCCGCTTCGCGGAAAACATATTCTTGGTCGTACTGATGGTGAGTTGACACTGATCTTATATTCAGTAGTTCTTCTCGACTGTATGTAATGAAACCTAAGATGACCTGGGGTACTAATGTAAGAAATAACACGTAAAAAAACAAAAAACTGCATAGTTTCCTAGGAATGCGAAGCGAGGCAGCCATCTCTGTTGCGTTTTTAATTTTCTTCAGTGTATATTATTATATCACAAGTGGGTCGAAACGGAAGGGAATACAGGCAGACACCACATTACTACAAGACAAACTGCTCACTCAAGTTTAAATGCAGTACAAATCACATTATTGTGGGAGCCCCTCCTCCAACAGTATGAATTAGGCTAATTGAGAAGGTTTGAATCCTAAGCAACCTGCATACACATTGTACAATAAACCAACATAGCTACTGTAGTAGGTCAAAGCTATGGGAAAACAATAATTTGGTTGGTGGTTATATTTGTCTTATTTCATACATGTACACGTGTGTATTAATACGTACTGTATGTGTGAATTGGAAATGTGGTTATTGCATATCCCCATTTCCCAAGTGCCTAGCTCAAGAGCACATCAACAGATTTTTCACTTTGTCGGCTCAGCAATTCAAACTAGTAACTTTTCGGGCACTTTCCCTATGCTCTAACCAGTAGGCCAGAGTTCCAAAACATGTTTTTTATTTTTTGGGGGGAATTTTGGAAGTCTGTTCCAAAGTGTTCCCAGTCATAGGAGGTACACCACCCTGTTCATGAAATTGGATCTCTCCTACAGCCTGTGAGACTTGCTATATAAATCAGCCAGACAGGCATCGAGGCAATCAGTTACTGTTCAATTGAATGTTAGAATGGAAAAAACTTGTAACCTAAGCAGCTTTGAGGGTGGTATGATTGTCGGTGTCAGGCACGCTGGTTCCAGTATCGTAGAAACGGCTGCCATCCTGGGCTTTTCATGCTCGACAGTGTCTAGGGTTTACCAAAAATGGTGCGACAAACACAAAACATCCAGTAAGCGGCAGTCCTGTGGGCGAAAACAGCTTGTTGATGAGAGAGGTCGAAAGAGAATGTAAAGAATCGTGCAAGCTAACACTAACAGATAAATAATGGCGCGGTGGTGTGCAGAACGGCGTCTCGAAGCGCACAACTTGATGGTCCTTGTCACGGATGGGCTATTGCAGCAGATGACCACACCTGGTTCGACTCCTATCAGTTAAAAACAAGAAGAAGCAAGAAGAGGCTCCAGTTGGCACACAATCACCAACACTGGACTGTTAAGGAGTGGAAAAACATTGCCTTGAACATGACAGCGAGTTTGGTTATGTTTTTGTCAAATATTGTATCCGTTTGGGTTTCTTGCGGTCAATTTACAGTGTACAAATTCTTTTTAATTATGTTCTGGCCCCCTGACCATCTGCTCAAGAAACAATTGGCCCACGGCTGAATCTAGTTGATGATCCCTGCATTAAGCTACAGTATCCGCCACCTTTGTAGAGCATGGGTGGAGTAAGCAATATGGTGTTCATGTGAATCTCCTTTATTATTTGGCTTTGTATCAATGCCTACTTTCTGCTTTTAATAGATTTGGTTGAATTGAGGCCATTTCTCATATTGAAGAGCTGGATGTTAATATAAATAAATAAATAAATAAATAATATGGGTGGCCCAGGGAATCTAATCCACAACCCTGACGTAGCAAGCACCATGCTTTACCAACTGAGCAATAAAGGATGGCATTGTTTCACCCGAGATTCCCTGCTGAATATGCCTGACACAAACAGTAGAATTCTACCACTCATTCATCTGATAGGACTCTTTTGACCCTCTTATTTGACTTCTCTGACCATTAGGAAGTTGTTTGTGTCCCCCCAGTGGCTTATGGACCTCCCTCTTCTCTTCAAAAGGCCACCACGGTGGCCCTCGATAACTATCTGTTCAACAGTCACTCCCAAGCAGTTAGGCCTTTCTACTAGCATTGACATCCTGCTGCAAAGAGACTCCCACTCAGGTTGTATTATGTTAAAGGGGCAATCGAAGGTTGGTACAGCCATTTTTGGACTTCTAAATCAATAATATATCGCCATTAATTCTTCAAGAACATAAATTATAAATGCCTCATGAGCTAGTTCAACTGTCGTACACCATCAGAATCCAAAATATAAGCTTGTAAACTAACACTGTATAGCTTCAAAACATGGTTAAAACTATAATTTTGATCTAATGGATGGTCAGTTTCCATAGCTCTGTCGATTAATTTGAGTCATTACAATTCTCCACCCTCATCCCTTAGCTTTGTATTAACTGTGCAAACTGTTTTTCGAATCCTGGATTGACCCATTAAGTTCATAACAAGATTGTAGTTATGGTCTATCGTTTGTTGGCAAGCAAAGCAAACCGTTTTCAAAAAATGTTGCACTAAAACTGATAAATTAAATATAGTATCTCTCTCTGTGAATGCTGACACATTCGTTTGATATGGGCCGCATTTTACAAGGCACTTATTTTCTCACAGCTAACACTATTATATGACCCATTTCTGGTTACCCATACAAGACAGATTAACAAACATGATTAGCCTATTTTCTAAGGCAACTTCGTATACATTAGATTTTTTATTTAGCTCCAATTGATTTATTTCAGAGTAAAGTTGCCAATTAATTACACTTAAAAGACATTCAAGTAAAAACTTGTAACTGTCACGCCCTGACCGTAGAGAGCTTTTTATGTCTCTATTTTTGGGTTGATTAGGGTGTGATTTGGATGGGCATTCTATGTTCTTTTTCTATGTGTTGTAATTTCTTTGTTTTGGCCGGGTATGGTTCTCAATCAGGGACAGATGTCGATCGTTGTCTCTGATTGAGAACCATACTTAGGTAGCTTTTTCCCACCTGTGTCTTGTGGGTAGTTGATTTCTGTTTAGTGTTTTTCACCTTTCAGGACTGTTTCGGTTATTCCCTTTGTTATTTTTGTATTTAGTGTTAATAAACTAACATGAACACATACCACGCTGTGCTTTGGTCGTCACCTTCTTCAACCAACAGCCGTAACGATTCTTTATGAAAAAGAGAACAGGGAGATGAATCTCTTCAATTATTTTATTTAACCTTTATTTAACCAGGAAGAGCTCATTGAGATTTTAAATATATTTTTCAAGAGCGTCCTGGCCAAGATAGGCACCACCAAGTCATTACAAAAATGACAGACAAATAACATGAAAAACTACAAGTAATCTAGTTAAAAACCATAGAATTCACAAGAGTATAACAAAATCAAAAACCGCAAATTAAAAACATTGACAGGTCCGGGAATCAGTCTCAAGATCATTTAAAATCAATGATTTAAAAATACCAATCGGGACAAGTTCTTCCAGTTTAAAAGTATTTTGTAAGGCGTTCCAAGACGATGGCGCAGAGTACATAAAAGCTCTTTTACCAAATTCAGTTCGGACATTTGGAACAGTTAACAGGATAAAGTCCAGCGAACGAAGAGAGTACCCACCACATTTCTGAACAATAAAAATGCCCAAATAAAAAGGTAGTAAACCCAAAATGTCTTTGTAAATAAAAGTATACCAGTGCCTGAGCCTACGAGTGACTAGAGAAGGCCAGCCAACCCTGGTATACAAAGTGCAGTGGTGCGTAGGGGTTTTTGGAGTTTAAAATAATTCTCAAAGTTCCATGGTAAAGGGTGTCAATTGATCTCAAACACCGAGCAGAAGCATTCATATATAAAATATCCCCATAGTCTAGTAAAGGCATAAATGTAGCTGATACTAGCCTCCTTCTGGCTTCAAAAGTGAAACAGGCCTTATTCCTCAAATAAAATCCCAATTTCAGCTTCAATTTTTTTGTAAGTTGTTGAATATGCAATTTGAAAGAGAGGCCGTTATCAATTAAAATTCCAAGAGGTTACAACCTCAATCTCCTTGCCTTGACAGGTAGTAACAGGTGAAATGTTCAGAGGTCTATTTCTTGCTTTAGAAAACACCATTAGTTTAGTTTTGTCAGTATTGAGGATATGCTTCAATTGACACAAGGTATGTTGAACAGTATAAAAAGCAGTTTGCATGTTCTGGAAAGCTTTTGTAAGAGACGAAGCACAACAGTAAATTCACTGCCATTATATTCATATTGGGCTTGCATTAGACTTACCGTAATTCATGGTCACTATTGTGCAGATCAGTGGAAAACAAATCCCAATGTAATGCATTTGTTATATTTTGACATAAAGCAAATTATGAAAACTGCAAAGGGTGTGAAGACTTTCACTAGGTCATCTGCAAACTGTAGACGAATGTCAGCTGTGCTCTGGATACCATATGTGAACTGATTGCCCCCCATCTATCTTCAGAGTTCGTGCTGCTAGGCAACCTAAACTGGAACATGCTTAACACCCCAGCCATCCTACAATCTAAACTTGATGCCCTCAATCTCACACAAATTATCAATGAACCTACCAGGTACCTCCCCAAAGCCTTAAACACGGGCACCCTTATAGATATCATCCTAACCAACTTGCCCTCTAAATACACCTCTGCTGTCTTCAACCAAGATCTCAGCGATCAATGCTTCATTGCCTGCATCGGTAATGGGTCAACGGTCAAACGACCTCCACTCATCACTGTCAGACGCTCCCTGAAACACTTCAGAGAGCAGGCCTTTCTAATCGACCTGGCCGGGATATCCTGGAAGGATATTGATCTCATCCCGTCAGTAGAGGATGCCTGGATATTTTTTTTAATGCCTTCCTAACCATATTAAATAAACATGCCCCATTCAAGAAATTTAGAACCAGGAACAGATATAGCCCTTGGTTCTCCCCAGACCTGACTGCCCTTAACCAACACAAAAACATCCTATGGCGTCCTGCATTAGCATCGAACAGCCCCCGTGATATGCAGCTGTTCAGGGAAGCTAGAAACCATTATACACAGGCAGTTCGAAAAGCCAAATTTGCTTCCTGCAACACTAACTCAAAAAAGTTCTGGGACACTGTAAAGTCCATGGAGAATAAGAACACCTCCTCCCAGCTGTCCACTGCATTGAAGATAGGAAACGCTGTCACCACTGATAAATCCACCATAATTGAGAATTTCAATACAAATTTTTCTACAGCTGGCCATGCTTTCCACCTGGCTACTCCTACCCCGGTCAACAGCACTGCACCCCCCACAGCAACTCGCCCAAGCCTTCCCCATTTCTCCTTCTCCCAAATCCTTTCAGCTGATGTTCTGAAAGAGCTGCCAAATCTGGACCCCTACAAATCAGCCGGGCTAGACAATCTGGACCCTTTCTTTCTAAAATTATCTGTCAAAATTGTTGCCACCCCTATTACTAGCCTGTTCAACCTGTTCAACCTCTCTTTCGTGTTGTCTGAGATTCCCAAAGATTGACCCAAACACTCTTGACCCAAACTGCTACAGACCTATATCTATCCTACCATGCCTTTCTAAGGTCTTCGAAAGCCACGTCAACAAACAGATTACCGACCATTTCGAATCTCACCATACCTTCTCTGCTATGCAATCTGGTTTCAGAGCTGGTCATGGGTGCACCTCAGCCATGCTCAAGGTCCTAAACGATATCTTAACCGCCATCGATAGGAAACATTACTGTGCAGCCGTATTCATTGATCTGGCCAAGGCTTTCGACTCTGTCAATCACCACATCCTTATCGGCAGACTCGACAGCCTTGGTTTCTCAAATGATTGCCTCGCCTGGTTCACCAACTACTTCTCTGATAGAGTTCAGTGTGTCAAATTGGAGGGTCTGCTGTCCGGACCTCTGGCAGTCTCTATGGGGGTGCCACAGGGTTCAATTCTTGGACCGACTCTCTTCTCTGTATACATCAATGAGGTCGCTCTTGCTGCTGGTGAGTCTCTGATCCACCTCTACGCAGACGACACCATTCTGTATACTTCTGGCCCTTCTTTGGACACTGTGTTGACAACCCTCCAGGCAAGCTTCAATGCCATACAACTCTCCTTCCGTGGCCTCCAATTGCTCTTAAATACAAGTAAAACTAAATGCATGCTCTTCAACCGATCGCTACCTCCACCTACCCGCCTGTCCAACATCACTACTTAGAATACGTGGACAACTACAAATACTTAGGTGTCTGGTTAGACTGTAAACTCTCCTTCAAGACCCATATCAAACATCTCCAATCCATAGTTAAATCTAGAATTGGCTTCCTATTTCGCAACAAAACATCCTTCACTCATGCTGCCAAACATACCCTTGTAAAACTGACAATCCTCGACTTTGTCATTTACAAAATAGCCTCCAATACCCTACTCAACAAATTGGATGCAGTCTATCACAGTGCAATCCGTTTTGTCACCAAAGCCCCATATACTACCCACCATTGCGACCTGTACGCTCTCGTTAGCTGGCCCTCGCTTCATACTCGTCGCCAAACCCACTGGCTCCATGTCATCTATAAGACCCTGCTAGGTAAAGTCCCCCCTTATCTCAGCTCGCTGGCCATCATAGCATCTCCCACCTGTAGCACACGCTCCAGCAGGTATATCTCTCTATCTCTTTTGT